>NC_090228.1:18787698-18937698 GCF_024489055.1 Chanodichthys erythropterus
GGTTGGTTGACTGGTTGGTTGGTTGGTTGGTTGACAGGTTGGTTGGTTGGTTGGTTGGTTGGTTGGTTGGTTGGTTGGTTGGCAGGTTGGTTGGTTGGTTGGTTGACAGGTTGGTTGGTTGGTTGACAGGTTGACAGGTTGGCTGGTTGGTTGGTTGACAGGTTGGCTGGTTGGTTGACAGGTTGGTTGGTTGACAGGTTGGTTGGTTGGTTGGTTGACAGGTTGGTTGGTTGGTTGGTTGGTTGGTTGGTTGGTTGGTTGGTTGACAGGTTGGTTGGTTGGTTGACAGGTTGGTTGGTTGACAGGTTGGTTGGTTGACAGGTTGGTTGGTTTTTTTGGTTGGTTGGTTGGTTGGTTGGTTGGTTGGTTGGTTGGTTGGTTGGTTGGTTGGTTGGTTGGTTGGTTGGTTGACAGGTTGGTTGGTTGGTTGACAGGTTGACAGGTTGGCTGGTTGGTTGGTTGACAGGTTGGCTGGTTGGTTGACAGGTTGGTTGGTTGGTTGACAGGTTGGTTGGTTGGTTGGTTGGTTGGTTGGTTGGTTGGTTGGTTGGTTGGTTGGTTGGTTGGTTGGTTGGCTGGTTGGTTGGTTGGTTGACAGGTTGGTTGGTTGGTTGGTTGACAGGTTGGTTGGTTGGTTGGTTGGTTGGTTGGTTGGTTGACAGGTTGGTTGGTTGGTTGACAGGTTGGTTGGTTGGTTGGTTGACAGGTTGGTTGGTTGGTTGGTTGGTTGGTTGGTTGGTTGGTTGGTTGGTTGGTTGGTTGACAGGTTGGTTGGTTGGTTGGTTGACAGGTTGGTTGGTTGGTTGGTTGGTTGGTTGGTTGGTTGGTTGGTTGGTTGGTTGGTTGGTTGGTTGGTTGGTTGACAGGTTGGTTGGTTGACAGGTTGGTTGGTTGACAGGTTGACAGGTTGACAGGTTGGCTGGTTGGTTGGTTGACAGGTTGGCTGGTTGGTTGACAGGTTGGTTGGTTGGTTGACAGGTTGGTTGGTTGGTTGGTTGACAGGTTGGTTGGTTGGTTGGTTGGTTGGTTGGTTGGTTGGTTGGTTGGTTGGTTGGTTGGTTGGTTGACAGGTTGGTTGGTTGGTTGGTTGGTTGGTTGGTTGACTGGTTGGTTGGTTGGTTGCTTGGTTGCTTGCTTGCTTGCTTGGTTGGTTGGTTGGTTGGTTGGTTGACAGTTTGGTTGGTTGGTTGACAGTTTGGTTGGTTGGTTGACAGTTTGGTTGGTTGGTTGACAGTTTGGTTGGTTGGTTGACAGTTTGGTTGGATGGTTGGTTGGTTGACAGGTTGGTTGGTTGAGATGAGTTGAAAATAAGCAAGCTGACATTAAGTACAATGTATATCTTAATATGTCATTTATATATTTTAGTTTGTCAAGAGATTTAAAGCACTGTTTTTAAAGAGTGTGCATGTGCATACGTGCTCTAGTACATAAAGGTGCATTCACGTGGCCTCGTAATTCCTGTAGTTACGAGATTCTAGCTTGTAAAAAGTGTTCACGTCCTCGTAGAGATCGTAGTTATAGCTTGTAAGCTGGGAGTTTTCTGAAAGCTCCCACGTGTACCACGTGGCCGTGCTGTACTACCTAACTGCTGTAGATTCATTTAGGCTTTGATAGTGGTGCCATGGAAATGCATAATTCCCAGTCCAAGGACCAAAAGGACGTGAACAGCTCCGAATATAACGTCACGTGTTGTCATTTCAAGATTCCAGTAAATACAAGGTGGCGTGAACGCAGCATAAGAACAAGCATTTGTTTTAATCTGGAAATAAAGCAAAATAACTGATAAAAATGAGAATTAGTCCTCTAATGCCATGTCTGTATTTTGTAGCAGAAATTCTAGCATTAATTCAATCTCAAACGGATTCATGTAAAGAAGTTATTACTCCACCACCTGCGTGACATCATTCACCTTTCTGCTATAAATTACAGACATGGCATTAGAGGACTAATTTTCATTTTCCTCAGTTATTTTGCTTTATTTCCAGATTGAATCAAATGCTTGTTCTGACGTACCAGAGCATGTACGCACATGCGCACTCTTCAAAAACGGTGCTTTAAATCTCTTGACAAACTAAAATATATAAATGACATTTGTATATATTCAAAATAAAATATATACATTGTACTTAATGTCAGCTTGCTTATTTTGCTCAAGATAACGATTTATTAAGTCCACATGTCAAAAAACAAGAAACTATGCTTCTAACCACAGCTTGAGAGCTGTCGTTCCAACCACACAAGTTTGCAATGCAGTTTAAGAATGTTCGTTTGAACTATGGTTTCGGGAAACACCAAATCGTTGAACTATGTAAGTAATGACGGAACTTGCGATGTTAATTGGCTAACAATGCTTTTGGGAAACGCACCCCAGGTTGGTTGACAGGTTGGTTGATTGGTTGACAGGTTGGTAGGTGTTAAAAACAGCTCAGAAACTACATATCTACACACTGGCAAACATTATAATAGGACTTCCCTATAGTGGTAGGTTTGGTCCTAGAGAGCCGCTGTCCTGCAGAGTTTTGCTCCAATCCTAATCAAACACACCTGAACAAGCTAATCAATGTCTTCAGGATTACTAAGGCAGGTGAATGTTTTTTTCAGGGTTGGAGCCAAACTCTGCAGGACAGCGGCTCTCTAGGACCAAACGTGCCTACCCCTGCCCTAGTCGACCACGCATTGATGAGAAGAGGCTTGATCAACCAAATTGTTATTAGTCATGGACAGGTTGATAACACAGCTGGTCTATGTGGTAATTATGTTTGGCAGGAAATCCAAAGTATGAGATCATTACGAGATGGTAAAGGACCACAAAAAAGATGATGTGCAAAGTCTCAGGCAAATCGTTCATCAACCTCAAACATGGCCTTTGGAACATATAAGTAGTAGCCTAATGTTAGTCACTTTACATGGCCCCTCGCTCTAATGTTAACCTAGATAAATGTTTGCTTTTATTAGGCACATATATACAAGTGTTTGAGTGTGGACTTATTACCATGCTTAGTGCATGACGTGTTTAACTTAACGTGCATTTCTCTCCGTAGGCGTATCCACTATACTGTGGAGATGTAAACGCGTGGCTACTCAACTAATAGCTTAAATAAACGACTACCAGTCGACTATGAACATTTTTGGTTGGTGGCAGCCCTACATTATATATCACATTGATGAGTTTAAGCAACAGGCAAGCATCACTCACATTTTCTTTTTTTCTTTCTTTTTTTTAATTTATTTTTTAATAATTTAAAAATGTTGTAGTCATATAATTTTCGAATATAAATAAAAATGTTCAGAGTAAAGATTGAATATTGTTCCAACAAACATATGAGGTGTCCTTGAGGTATTCAAGTCTCCCTTGCAATGAAGAGAAAGGACATGTGAGTGGAATTAAGGGATGATTCTTGACCTGCTTTATGCAGAATAAACTCCTGTTACATGCTGATTGGACATGTAAGGTCTCAGTTGCCAAGCAACCATCCAGCGGTGGCTGAAGCTCGCTGACAGGCAGCTGCTAATGGCCGTTCCGCCCTGAGTTGTGGGTTTAGGGCAATGCACAACACAACATAGCCGGACTTCTGATGCCCAACACGTAACACACGTGCATGAGGGGACATGAAGCCTGTGGAGCAAACTCTACATTCGCTCCATGTCTCGGGGGTTTATCAGTGCATAGATGTGGCTGAGATATTTATTCACAGAAAGCTACAACCGCATCCATAAACAGCTTGTGTCAAGCCGACACGGGTAATTAAGCTTGAAAACATGACATTTTCGAGAAATGACTGTGACACAAGTTGTAGTGCCAATTATATCAAAATTAAGACTGAAAGGAAAATATATATCAAATTCCTGGAATACTTACAAAAAGGACCATGATAGTGTGATGTTTTCTTTTGTCACTTCTTTTATTTTTGACATGTATCATAGTAATACTGTCCCTTTTTAGACATGAACAATAATGTTCCTTGGTAATATATATATATATATATATATATATATATATATATATATATATATATATATATATATATATATATATATATATATATATATATTTTTTTTTTTTTTTTTATGTATACCATTGTAATATACTAACCCCTGACCCTAATATCATGTATAGACATATTTGATTAAATTGTTTTATCACCTGAAAACATTTTTTTAAATCTGGAGCAGCATATGTTTTCTGATGGATCATGTGACACTGAAGACTGGAGTAATGATGCTGAAAATTCAGCTTTGCCATCACAGGAATAAATGACATTCTATTATGAAAATAAAACTGTTATTTTAAATTGTAATATTATTACACAATATTTGTGTTTTTACTATATTTTTGATCACATAAATGCAGCCTTGGTGAGTTTAAAGGGGACCTATATAAAAGATGCCTGTGGTGTCCTCAGAATGTGTCTGTGAAGTTTCAGCTCAAATTACCCCACAGATAATTTATTATAGCTTGTCTAATTTGCCCCTTATTTGGGTGTGAGCAAAAAACACGCCATTTCTGTGTGTCCCTTTAAATGCAAATAAATGCCTTTCCAGAAGTGGAAAGAACTCGCGCGTTAGGTTGCTCAACAACAACAAAGCAGGAGAATCTCACGCAGCCAAAATGACGATTGTCAGTAACGGTGTTCAGCCTTACATTGTTCAAACCAGAGTCAGACACTGATGGAGAGACTCAGCTGAATGCAGCTGGACTTTTCTGAATGGTTAGTCGATAAATTTATGTAGTTGCTGTGGAGTTGATTCAAATCATCGTCTAGCATGTGCCGTCATGTTAATCTTTTGTGCAAATCCAGCATTGAATTGACCCTTGTTTGTGAAGCAGTCCGGTGTAAAATGACAGCATGGTAACAACACTCAACTACAACAACTCTTCCTCTTCTCTAAAGCAGCCCAACATGGCCTTGCTCCCTTTGTTTTAATTTTAGGGTTTGTGATGTCACCAACCGGGGAAGAAGCTAGTCCCTACACTCAAAAAAATGATTCTAGCTGCTTGTTCAGTTTATTTAAATAAAATAAGCTGAACCAACACAAATCTTTAGTTTTTTACTTAATTGGCATTCGCACTCAATTGTATTATGTTAAATGAAATTAAATTTGCAAAATGTTAGGTCAACCTAAACCATTTGTGTTGGGACTACATGAATCATTTATGTTGCATTGATTGAACCTGGGCAGTGGATTTCTAGTTCCCAGCATGCTTTGCATAGGGAAAGATTGGGACAGTAAATGTTGAACTTAAGTGCTGTTTAATGTGTTTTTTAGTAAAGGGAAATACCTTTTAAAGTTTGAAGTTCAGTTATATTTGACATTTAAAAGAGTTTATGTTATGTCGATTTTTTGAGGTTACCATTATGCTGAAGTGTAGACCTTGTGGTTAGGCTCTAGGTGGCTACATAAAACAAATTTATATTGTTCTCAACGAGCATTAACTGTGCTCAAGCCAGTAATGAGAAGTTCTTTATCTGATCATTACTTGCATGCTATAAATTTTACTTAGCATATGAATAAGTGTTATTTTAGTTTAGTTTTTATAGAAATATAAATAAATTACTTGGAGGGCTAGCACAAATTTTACACAGTCTACATATGGTCATCAGCATTTCCCCTCTCAATGGTAATGAAACATGTATGTCTGTGTACAACAGCTACTCAAAACCTAAGCACAAGCGCACATCTTCACCATGATGGTAACAAAAAAAAAAAAAAAAAAAAAGCACTGGTTGGATCAACAAGAATGAATTATGTTCAGGAAACATACACAGAATACGTCAAATGAAACTGGTGTGATCTCATTCAATTAGGATGAATTTCACTCATTAGTACAATTAACCTAGCTTAAGTTCAAATAAATCAGTTCAACTGTGTGGAAATAGGTGTCATAATTGAATTAAGTTAGACCAACAAGTTATTTTTTTGAGTGTACCAGCCATTTGTTGTAGTCCTTAAAAAGTGATTTCTGTAAAAGAAAATATCTGAACTTATCTGAACTCTATATCTGAACTTATCTGAACTCTCTAAACTTTGAGTGTCGTAACTTTGCAAATGTTGTTTATACTCAAACAGCAACATTACACACTAACTAAAGTTAAAAAACTGAAATCATAATCAAGGGCCCCTTTGAGAGACACCTTTCAAAAAACTTTCAGACACCAAACTTTTGAATGGTATTAATTTATAAACTTTCACAATTAAAAAGCATGAAATAGGTTAGGTGTGCAATCACAGAGCGATTGTTGGTTCATGGTTATTTTGCGAGATAAATTTTTGCACTCAATCCCATTCAACAGAAGCAATCACAGAGTTGAAAAACTCATATCCTGAGAGCAACAGGATCTAGATCGATTCACCATGGATGATCACAGCAATCTAGTAACGGGTGCTGTTACCACACTGTTGGTGCTAAAACTTCAGCTAACTTAATCCAAACTCTTTCCAAACAAGCTTGTTTATTGGAGGCTATAGTGTATGAGAGACAAACTGCTGTGATGTAATTACATGAGATGCTCTGAGTAGAAGCTACTCTGCTCTCCAACTCACATTTCATTGATAAATCCGAGACGTCTTTATTGAGCTGCTCAATACCACAGGACAAAAAGGTCCATTCATCTGCACTTAACATGGCACCATGTCGTACCCCTGCAGTCTACTCAAGCTGCTCCGTTTCCCCGTGTTTATACACTTCAGACAGCACAGAGGAAGAGGAGTTCTGGGAAATGTTCATTTAAAATATCATTTCAAAGTCTAATGGGTAGTGCACATCGTTCAACCAGTGTAAAAAATTACCTATTAACTATCCCTTTAAATTATAAGCTGAGCTGATCCAGAACAGCCTTTTTTACCTACAGTATCTATACATGTATGTGTGTGTGCTGAACCCTAGTTTCAGTGGCCCTTTTTGCCCCAAAACTGGTTTGTTTTTGACACACTGCCTCTGAGACAATGAGCTGTGGTGCTTAAATTGTTGCTTAAATGCATGTTCGATTCTGGTTTTCTCCACCTTATACCCAACATTTTCTGTCCTTCTCTTCAACAGCTATCAATAAAAGTAGCAAAAAATAAGCATCTCAAGCGTGTAGACACACTAAAACTATGTCTTAGCACTAAATATAGTGCTCACTCACACACACACACACACACACTCTATCTGCCAAAGACACACAGATTAGCTCAGAATACCTCCGTCTAGCCGGCTCTAGTCAGGTATCCTTAGAGACTCACAGTTTGGCAGCAGAGATGGAAGTCTGGCCAAAAGAGCATCACATTGGACTGGGGTGATGTACCTGAGTGAGCAGAACTGTAGAATTCATTTCTGTTCAAGGAGAAAAAGGAGAGAGAGATAAAGCGGTTTCAATTGTGTGCTTCCTCTAAAAGTCTCTTAATGCTTCCTACATGTGACAGATGATTTATCACTCCTTATGAGAGTTTGATGGTGGCAGTGTCACAAGGGCTGAGACCTCAATATCAATAAGAATGAGTCATCCTTTCGAAATTTCTGCCTCTTTGCTTTGAACAGGAATTGACTTTCTGGGATATATGTTCTTAGATTGATCAGTCTTCAATCTTTTTATATGATAAACAGTTCTTAAAGGGACAGTTCATCCAAAATTGAACATTCTGTCATTATTTACTCACCCTCATGTCATTTTTCTTTCTTCTGTGCTTTCAAAAATCAACAAACGTATCATAAACATGTTGTTTTAATCTGTTATTCATGAAAGAATGTTCCCCTTCTCCTGTAGTTCTCAAATCTCATTTATGCATGTGTTCAACTTAAATTTCAAGAAACATTGTGTAGCGTCTGGACTAATCAGGCACACAAAATTATTCAATATAGTTAATGAATTACCTATGAACTCACTTTATCAAAGCTCTGTGAACCCATCCCCCTAAAACTGCAACTAGCATCCCAAACTAGCTAAACTACAGGAAGAACTAGGTGTCCTGTTACAGATACTTGGACCTTTTACGATCAGGAACAATTTTGCAGAGACCAGTGACTCATTCTTTCTGAGAGGGACAAATAAACTCTCTTAATCCTATGTATTCTCTATATAACCACTTGGGAAATGTATAAACATGTATCCAATTTTCCCATATCACGACTTTCCTTTTATAGGCTTTATTTTATGTATTAATTCTCTCTTTTGAACTATTTTGGTATTAATGTTCCATAGTTGCAAATGTATAGTTGACTGAGATCACATTGGCAGCATGTTTGGTATCTACGGACTCCAACTTTAATTTCCTATTTGGTAATTTATGTTACATGTTACTAACTCTGTGACACATTAGTATTATAAGAATTTAGAGGGTTCTTTTCTCATTCATCCAATCCAGTGTCTTATGCTAATATCTTGCTATAGAACAAAGACTCGTAAAACTTCCCTCCGAGGGGGAAACTCCTTATTGGCTCAGACACCTTAAGAGGGTGTGACATCTTCACCTCTTATATTCACTGAACACAAGATCAAGCTTCTCTTCCTGCTCTTCCTCCTCTTCTTCTCTTTTACTGATGAATGCTGACGTCAAGATGATGCTTTAAGAAGCTAGAAGCTTCTAAGGAACCCCAAGCTTGTGCCAGGCCTCGGCCTAGACCTTCCATTCACCAAAGATCCTCTGAATCCAGCCGGTTCTCTTTCGTCAAGAAAATATCAGCAAAGATTCAACAGGAGCCTCCACAAATTGCATCAGGACAGTTTTAATTCAACTTGGAGAGACATGCAAGTATCAAACTTAGTCTCATTATCGGATACATTGAGTATCCTTACCCCTTTTAAAGAAGGGCCTGTTAAAACTAAACTGATGGTTTGCTCAAGGCTGTTGATCTGCTGAATGTCCAACAATGCTGTAACTTCTTGCTTCCTGTACTCTGCTTTCTCTCTCTCTCTTGGTAAACTGTATGCATGTATGTGTGTGAATGTTAGAGTAGTTTAAGTGTTTAGTCTAGTTAATAAAGTCTTGTTCATGTCACACGTAAGGTTGTCCGTGTTTTGCGCTCATGTACGGGAGTCCCTATTCATGTCGGTCCTGACTACAGGCTTTTAGTAGAATAAGATTGTTATTTCCCATAACCTGGAAATGAACATTTCTTAGTTAATAAACAATTAACACTGTGTGTTCATTGAACAACAGGTTAATTGATTGTAATATTAATTTTATTACATTAAGTTAATTTTATTGACTGATTAAAATATTAATAATTAATTATAACTAGTTATGATTAATTATTCATATTTATTTTGAGCTAATTTGCTACAATTGTATCAGCTTTTATGTCTATGACGAGACACAAAAAGCAATGAAGTTCGACATGGCCGATTTTTATTGCAGAATATATATTTAATGTGTATCCAGGCATAGATACTGTATAATAACTAAACACAAGCACCCATTAGATTTAAAAGCAAAACTGGATGGGAAGAATTTCAGATTTTCGGTTACATAAAGCTGTCATATGGCTTCAGAGGACTTGGAAAATAATGCACAAGTTGTATGGACTACCTGGTTAATGGTAGTTTTACTGCAATTTTTGGGGGGTTCGCCAACCAGTGTTGTATTTGAGACCAGGCTGAGACCTAAGTAGTTTGAATCTGAGTCAAATAGGCATGAGTGGAAGAGTGGATCATACATGACAGTTAGCAAAGACAACAAAACATATCCGCCATGTTGTAGATCAATATGGAGTACTTGGACACTGCCGACAACCCTTGTCTTCATTATGAAAAAGAGCACTCTGGACATTCTTCAAAATGTCTTCTTCCACAGAAGACAGAAAGGAATTTTGGAATGACATGAAGGTGAGTAAATAATGCATTTTTGACTTAATTATTCCCTTAAGACAGGCAGGGGAAACCTATTCACAGAGAATTATCGTGGGAATTAACATCAATGACTAATCTACATAAAAGTGGGTTTGCCTTAGCAGGCAGCATTTTAAATGGAGATGTTTGTTTCCCATTCTATAGACAGAGTAATAATGAGAAAGATGGAAAAAGAGGGAGTTTGGAAAAGAGAAAGGAAAAGACCAAGTCTACAGAAACACAATAACTTCCCATCTAATTCTGAATTGGCCCCTGTATTCCCAACTGCTCATGCCCAATTCAACCTCAACATCAAAGGTTCTCTGGCCCTATCTTGGCAATCCAGGGACAATTCCAATGGCAGAATGGGATTAATAATTCAGGAATCATTCGGGTGAAGGCACAGCAAGGTCCTGGGAGATTTGATACAAAGATCATACACAACGGAGAAGAAGGGTAGAATGAACGGATGAACATGAGTCTCCAGTGAGATGGAAGGAATACCAAGTGTTGGTTAGGGAACGAGGTGAGCTAGGCTTTTGTAGGGGGAAGGGTCGGAGAAGGAAGGGGGTAATCTCATCGCAAGATATGGTATGACTGTCCAAAGGGAATGGTGAGAGTGCAACGCTTAGAGCGGAGATAGATGAGGTCATTCCAAGAGCACACTTTTCTTGCTATAATTTTAGACAGAAAGCAGGAATGGGATCTTTAAGAAGGTTCAAAGTGGATAATACAGATAGAAATGTCTTGGTGTGAAGAACAATAATGACATATTGCCATAAATGATCTTCCAAGTTGGTAAAAATTATGCTTTGATGTTATGAACCATGGCTAGATGAATGGATACACAGATAGATAGACCCACAGGTAAACCAACAGAATAATGGATGCTCACCATCAAGGCACCATCACACATCAAGAGAAGGGCAGCATCTATCGTCCTTTCAATTTTCTATCTCAAAAGTCAGGACATTCTCTTTCAACAACGCAAGCTAATTTTAACCTCCAAAAACAAAAAGCAGTCGGTGTCTTGAGAAATTAGGTCTCAAAATTGGGTCTCCATCAACTATCAGTTAAGTTATACTAAGTACACACAAACAACATTCATTTAAAATATGTATATAATTGTAATATATAGAATATAGAACCTTTTAGGGGGACCCATGGGATAATTTTATGGATTTAGTTTATGAATACATTTTATTTCAATTCATTTTTATTTTTAATCATGAATTAAACAGCTAGTAAACATACTTTATCATTTGAAAAAAAAAAAAAAAAAAAATCTGAAAGTATTATGTAATCATTTAGGACATTTTACTTAGCCTACTTTCTTCTCTGTGACAAGCAGGCAAATCAGTCTGAACAGACAAACTGCATCTGAAATTCTTACTGAATTTTTGTGCCGAACATACACATTGATGTGAATAGGCCTTAAGTGCAAAGTTTAAAAATGTAAAGCTTTATTTTATGCTAAGCTATAAGCTATCAGGCTAATGGCATATCTGTATGCTATGCTAGTAGGCTACAGTAACGAAAACACACATTTACAGACATTACAACATAGTTTAAACTACATGCATCACAACATGATTTAGTAGGAATTGTAATCAGGCTCTAAAGAGAGTATCCATAGATCTTTGAGCCAATCGCTTGAGGTCCTAACGGAGATTTCAAGGAAGGATTTCTCATGACACTGGATTAGCCTCTCTGTAGATTGAAGACGTTGAGAATTTATGCTAATAATAAGCATAGTCCCTGAGGGACAGCAAGAGAGCAAACAGAAGCTGCGACTCAGTGAATGTGTGCAATCAGCTAGAATTAGGATGCGCCATGTAGAGGTGTCAACTGTTTGCAAATACTTGACTGGTCTGACAACAACTGTGATTGTTACTGAAAGTGATATCTATTCTATATAAATATTACATTGAGCTCAAAACCGTGAAAGACAAATTAATCACAACAGAGCTCCACTGTTGCTCTCAATCACAAATGGTTCAGAGATAGTATCAGATGTTAATATCATTGGGCTTTTATACACCATAGTGCTTAATGATTATCATGCTCACTCAGATACTATGTATTACACCACATCTTCACCACTTCAAAGAATACACTGAAAAACACTGTATGGTATTACTATCATCATATTTTATAATATGTTATTATAATAACATATTTTTTAGTAATTCCACCTTTACAATGTTGGTACCATGGTACAGTGATGGTATTACATGGTGCTGCGGTACTTGAAATATACTATGGTACTAAAATTAATGTATTTAAATGATACCAAGGTACTTCCAAAAATACCATGGTACTACTGTAGGAAATGTACCACGGTAGTATTATGGTACATTTTGTTAATTCTTTGTAGTTATTCTAGATTCTTTCAATTCCTGTGTTGATAAAAAGCAAGAACCTTGCTATACCTCCTCAAAATATGATAATATGGTAGCACCACATTTTTATAAAAAACAAAAACAAAAAACAAACAAAAAAAAAAAACATGGTGCTATGGTACATTTTGGTATTCTTTGTTGGCAAATTATTATTATTTAAAGAATCTTAGATGAATTACACTTGGTACTATCAAGGTTCTTCAAATAACAACAAATAATAACTTACAAAAAAGCATCAAAACACTTCAAAGAATACTATGGTATTACCCTGGCACATGTGCTTAATATACAGTAACATGTTTTCACGATTTATACCATAGTATTACCATGGCAAAAAACATGGTACCTTACTTTTTTGTAGGTTAATTATTTGAAATATCTTACACTTACAAAAAGTACCATGGTATTACCAAGGTCATTCATATAATACAAAGATATTACCAAAAACACTGATAATTTTAAATAATAATAAGAATAATCATTCTATGTTCTTAATGGTAAGAATATCATAGTATAACCACAGTAGGATAGCAGTATTTCAACACTTTAAAACAATAATTGTTGGTTTAACTTAAAAAAAGTAAGTTACCTGGTTACCTTAAAATGTTGAGTTAACACAATGAAGGTGATTGGTTTAATCAACAGAAACTCAAAATATTATGTTATTTGAACCACATTCACTATTGAAGTATTACCATGATACATGTCCATGGTATTTTTTGATATACTTTTGTAAGTGTAAATCTTACTCTTCATTAACATAAATCCCAAACAATTTGCAGTCTCTGCAAAATACAGCTCAACCAGCCATCATCTCTCTCTTTCTCTTATAGCTGGAAGGGGATTGCAGCCCAGATTTCCAGGTCTTCCCCACTCTCATCAATGATGACTCACCACAGTCTTGTTTTTCCCTCCATTCTGCTCACAGATACAGCTCTATGTATCGTGTGCTGGTATCGACATACTGCAACCATGACAACACATCTTTTCAAGAAAAGCCTCCAAGGACACAAGTGCTAAAAAAAGGAATAAAACAAAGTTATGGCTGTAATATAGATCTGTGTATCCTGTGGCTTAATGTACCGTTATGATTACTTATTTGTCAGTCAACGCACAGAGTAACGCTCACACCCTTGTGATTTTAAGCGCTGAGCCACTGAGCTGATGGATTAGGTTTCGTGAGGGAGGAAACTTTTTTTTTTTGTAGGTTTTTATGTGGCTACGTTACACATGGCTCCCATCCTTTGCTGTAACTCATCTTATGCCCTCTATTAGAACAGATTCGACCAGGCAGAGAAAAACAACACCACTAATCATACGAGCCCACCGGCGAGCCCATTCAGATGAAAAATACAATTAGAGAAAGAGGGGACAGCGTTCACATCCATCCAGGACAGTCTCGGGCTAACGTTCACACATTAAAGTAGAGCTGGAGGGCTAAACACAGTTTAGGATACACCACACATGTAGGCCCAAACTTCTTTGTGAATGTCCAGTGAGAGCAGTTACAGTGATAGTCTTCATAAAAAAAGAAAAGGAAAGTGAAGGCCAAACGCAAAGTAAGGAAAGGGAACTTATATGAAATGGATTGTTTCAACTCAAAATTCTCAACAGATGAACCACATTCAAAGCTGTTTTAAAATACACACCCTGTGACAATAACCCCTGCAAATCTACTCAACAGAAAGAAATACATGAAAAAAATATATGTATATGTGCAAAGTCAAACTGAAGAAAATATTTTCGGAAAAAAATGAACCCACTGCAACTGAAATATTACTAAATGTTACAATATATATTGTATATATATACAGTACAGTCCAAAAGTATGGAACCAATAATATTTTTAATGTTTTTAAAAGAAGTTTTGTCTGCTCACCAAGGCTACATTTATTTAATTAAAAATACAGTAAAAAACAGTAATATTGTGAAATATTATTACAATTTAAGTGTATAATATATTTTAAATATATTTGACAAAGTAATTTATTCCTGTGATGCAAAGCTGAATTTTCAGCATCATTACTCCAGTCTTCAGTGTCACATGATCCTTCAGAAATCATTCTAATATGCTGATCTGCTGCTCAAGAAACATTTATGATTATTTTCAATGTTGAAAACAGTTGTGTATTTTTTTTTTTTTTTTTTCAGGATTCCTTGATGAATAGAAAGTTCAAAAGAACAGCATTTATCTGAAATACAAAGCTTCTGTAGCATTATACACTACCGTTCAAAAGTTTGGGGTCAGTAAGAATTTTTATTTTTATTTTTTTTGAGAAGAAATTAAAGAAATTAATACTTTTATTCAGCAAGGATGCATTAAATCAATCAAAAGTGGCAGTAAAGACATTTATAATGTTACAAAAGATTAAATTTCAGATAAACACTGTTCTTTTGAACTTTCTATTCATCAAATAATCCTGAAAAAAAAAATATTGTACACAAATATTAAATGTTCATTGAGCAGCAGATCAGCATATTAGAATGATTTCTGAAGGATCATGTGACACTGAAGACTGGAGTAATGATGCTGAAAATTCAGCTTTGCATCACAGGAATAAATTACTTTGTGAAATATATTCAAATAGAAAACAGTTATTTTAAATTGTAATAATATTTCACAATATTACTGTTTTTACTGTATTTTTAATTAAATAAATGTAGCCTTGGTGAGCAGACGAAACTTCTTTTAAAAACATTAAAAATCTTAGTGGTTCCAAACTTTTGGACTGTACTGTATGTATATATATATATATAAAACCATGAAGAAAATTGTATGAATTGCAATTGTCCGGAAGAAATTATTATTCTTTATTAGTATTAGTATTATTATAAATACAGACCAGCCACTGGTCATGTGACTATCACTAAAAACTGAGACTCACACAGCAATTGATCACTGGATTTACAGAAATCATTTCACTGTTTTCTCAATATTGCAACACTGCATATCTAATCAACTAATGATTCACACATTAATTGTTAGTTTCAGTGAGTTATTTAACCATGCATCACTCTTTGGAAGGCTTTTGTCTTTCAAAAATTCAAACACATTAAAATGTACAAATTCACATAATTTCATATTTACATGCAATGCAGGGTTTCCCCAATTTGTAAATGAGGTCAATAATAAAATTAAGTCAAATAATAATAATAATAAATAGTAAAATTAAGTTCACGGTGGTTCACTATGGTACTGTTACACTGCAGCACCAAAAAAAAAAAAAAAAAAAATGGTATAGAACAACAACAACAACAACAACAAGATATGAAGATACACAGGAGATATGTCTCCTGTAGTAGCTAATTCAGTTGCATAAATACTATCCGGGGGCCTTTTGCTGTGGTGTACACGAGACTCAAGCATCTGGCCATTATAAAAGCATTAAAGCTAATGAGCCCAACATCTTAAGCAGATTTTACACTGAAGACCCTCACTGGTCCATGGCCACAAGCCGTCTCTGAGAATAGGAGCAGTGGCTAATTTCTGCCCGTGTGCTTCTAACACATTCTCTCTGTCCAAAGCACACTGCCAATTCCTACTCGGCCTCCCGTTGTGCAGCCTCATGAATCATTCATCAATACTACAGGAAAGAAAGGAGAGTTTTTCAACGGGAGAATCGATGCTGGCGTCGGGGGAAGCCCTGTCTCTCTGTCTGCGCCGCACAGGCAGACGTTACACTCTCAAATGACGCTGCAGTCAGCTCTTCACTGACAGAACTGTAAAGTACACTGTTATAAGTACTGTACATTGGAGATATTAACCTCACACAGCATGGCAACTGGAAACTTAAGAGAACATTTTTTAATTGGACCCCATGCTGTGTATATATGTATGTTAAAAGCCATGCTGACTGTCTCATGCTAGATAAGGCTGTGATTCCTGAGCTTTGAATTTTGTGTCACAGTGGTCCTGCATTCTCAGGAGTCTAAATCAAAGGCTCAGCACTTCGGACTGGAAAAAGACATTCCCAAACCCGAGAAAAACCTCGTTCTCATGTAGACTTCAATAGTCACTGCACATTTTGCTACTTGGTCATGGATATTGTAATATGGTCTTTACTACATGTGCGTTTTTAGTCAAAAAAAAAAAAATAATAAAATAAAATAAAATAATAATAATAATAATAATAATAATAATAATAATTTTTGCTGTTAATGTTGGCTAAATCACGATAAAAACACACAAGAATACATATAATGAAGGCATATTTCAACTGAAAGGTTGAACTGCGTTCTCAGGGTAATATAATATAATATAATATAACAAGTTTTATACAATATTATATGAAAAATGTAATAAAAATTTTATTGTGACAAGCTGTCACATTTTATTTTTGCTGTTTTACACTATAATTACAACAAAAAAATATTGTATTATATTATATTATATTATATTGAAAAAATGTGGTTCACCCTTTTAATTAAAATGTGTCTTTATTATATAATAATAATAATTTTATTAGTTATAATAGTTTTAATGTTTTTTACTGCTATTTTACACTGTAATAACAAAAAATAATTATTATGTTATATCAGTTGAAATGTGCCTTTATTATATAATAATAATAATAATAATACAATTTTAATATAATATAATATAATATAACAATTTTATACAATATTATATGAAAAATGTAATAAAAATTTTATTGTGACAAGCTGTCACGTTTTATGTAATATATAATTATTTTATATTATATTATATTATATTGAAAAAATGCAGTTCGCCCTTTCAATTAAAATGTGCCTTTATTATATAATCATATATTAATAACATAATAATAACAAAAATAATTATTCATATTATATAATATCAGTTGAAATGTGCCTTCATTATATAATAATAATAATGTTTAAATAAAAAAAAGTTTGTTTAAATTCAACTGCTATTAGATTTGATAATATACATTTTAAATACCTATGATTTTAATTACAAGTGGCGTAAGATGTTTTTTTTTTTACTGTATATTTAAGTTAATTGTTCTTAGATTTGAGTTAATAAACAGCATTTTTTTTATTGTAGCAACACACCCACTATAGGTAAATGTTTGTAAAAATGGATTTAAATTAAATTCAAATTTTAATAATAAATAATAGTAATAATAATATTTGTCTAGAAACTGACTTTCACAAAAAAATAAATAAATAAATAAATAAATAAATAAAACATTCACTGGAGCACAACCTCACTCTCCCTCTACTGTAAATATTACTTTGTCTCTTTTAAAAGTATATATATATATATATATATATATATGTATATATATGTATATATATATATATATATATATATATATATATATATATATATATATATATATATATATATATATATATATATATATATATATATATATATATATATATATAAATATATATATATAAATATATAAAAATATATAAAAAGACTCTCACAGAAGGCAAACATCAGGCAAATGCACCTAACATCTTTTAACATTTTCTGCTTTATTTGTACATAAACCCCCTTGATAAGTTTACACTCGCTGACAAGAGCTGTCACTCACACGCCATGAGATTGATGGGGAACGTGGGGCCTTTGTTGCCGTCTGTCACAGCCATAGATTTAAGCACACACACTGAGATCTCAGTCACAAGGAAGGACGGCGTCACGTACACCACACAGTGTGGCGTACGTGACGCCGTCCTTGTGACTTAGACCTCAGTGTGTGTGCGCAACCACACTCAAATCACAAAGGACCACCAGAGCTCACCACACACTGCCTCACAATCTACACCAAACCTGAACTACAACACAGACAATTTGACAGTATTCTGACACTGAATTTATTTTAGAGTATTAACAGGATTATGGCTATAAAAATATAGGCAATTGCCTCTTTTCCTCAGTTTTTTTCTGCTTAATTTGAATTATCCAGCTTTGCAGCTTGCTTGATGGTTAGCACAAGGTATTTATCTGCCATGAAATGTAAACCACTTTATGACAGAAAATCAAAGAGATTAGTTTATGAGACCTTCAGCTGAAATTAAAAAAAAAAAAAAAATTACCTGCATCTATAAATATTATTCTAACTGCTTCTTTCAAAGCATCTCAGCAAGGTTAAATTACTGCCTGAATGTGATACGAAAAGTGCATTCTGTGTTTATATTGAGTGGTGTTTACTGTTACTATGCTCATATACTTTTGGTTTTTAGAAACTAAAATTACTTTTCT
Organism: Chanodichthys erythropterus; assembly: GCF_024489055.1. Lineage (NCBI taxonomy): Eukaryota > Metazoa > Chordata > Actinopteri > Cypriniformes > Xenocyprididae > Chanodichthys > Chanodichthys erythropterus. The sequence goes on from NC_090228.1 coordinate 18,806,103, forward strand.
AAAACAATTTGTTTTTTTATGATTTTTGTCTGGCAAAAAATAAAATAGAGGTGAAAAACAATTATTATTTTCACAATACCACCTAATATTATTTTCATTTATACACCTTCACAACCATTGAAAAGTATTCAGTAAGAATACTTTTTGTCAGCAAGGATGCATTAAAGTGATCAAAAGTGACAGTACAGACATTAAAGATTCCTATTTGAAATAAATGCTGTTCTTTTGGAATCTTCTATTCGTCAAAGATTCTTGAAAAACAAATTTATCACAGGTTCTACAAAAATAAGCAGCACAACTGTTTTTACTACTGATAATAAGAAATGTTTCTTGAGCAGCAAATTAGCATATTAGAGAGATTTCTGATGGATCATGTGACTGAGAACTGGAGTGATGATTTTGCAATATTACTTTTTTTACTTTTTTTTTTTTTTAATATCAAATATGCACCCTTGACAAGCATGAAAGACTTCTTTCAAAAGTATTTACAATCTTTCCAACCCCAAACTAATATTTCACAATATCAATGCTTTTTTTTTTTTCTTTATCAAAATATGCAGCCTTGATGAGCATAAGACTTCTTTCAAAAGCATTTAAAATCTCACCAACCCCAAACTTTGGAATGATAGAATATTTTCAACAGTTCAAGTCAACAAATAAGTCATAACAGTGGAAAAAAAGACTTGGAGAAAAAAAAAAAATAAATAATAATAATAATCCAACAATACTTCAATCCTGCTCAGTTACCTTTTCAGTTCTTTATTGGCCACTACAGAGCACCCCAATAACAAAATCAATATCAATTTCACAAAGTGTCAGAAGACCCCACAAGCCTACATTATAAAGATCCTGTCACCACTGGCCATTTCAAACCTGCCAAAACCTCAACAAGTACCTCAACAACCCATAGGCAGGTGAAACATGAAGCTTGTTTCAAATCACTCCATATTTATATATATATAAAAAACACATATGTGAATCTGTCATTGACCTCCTCCGAATGTTCGAATGATCCGATCGAGTCTGACATTGAAGATTTATTTTACAAAGGCAAGATGCTGTAGACACTCATTCATTTGCAGTGCTGTGTCCAAACTCCCACACACACTGCCACCATGGAGACTGCAGGCTGTCTTCACTATCTCTCTCTTGAGCAGATCATTTCACACACATCCACCTCTGCACACATACAAAGTTAAGGTTCTGTAAAATAAGTCTTACACCTGAGATGGAAAAACTTTTTATAGAGAAAAACAAACAATATTAATCACAAGGGACAAATGCTCACTAAATAGTCTTAAATCATATAGGTGAAAAACAGATTCTCATGTGAAAAAATCTATTTTTATACATCTTTGAATTAACAGTGTTGGGTAACACAATACAAGTAACTTGAGTTATGTAATCAGATTACTTTTTCAAGTAACTAGTAAAGTAACATTACTTTTTCAGTTTACAACAAAATATCCAAGTTACATTTTCAAATAAGTAACGCAAGTTACTTTTTCACATGCATTGGCTGACAGCTCTCCATGTTGAGAGAAATAAAGTGCAGAAGTGTTGTGTGTGCTCTGTGAACATGATGGTTACTGTAGTCCTGAACATGCATTTACTCTTCTTACTTGCACAAAAACATTCAGTATTCCTCAAAACGAATAAAAACAGTGAAACACACTCTCATAATTTTACGCAACCCTGTAATGATCCTTCTTCCTAGCGTTGTTCCCGCTGTGGTGCAGGGTCCGCTTTTCGGCATTGTCTTCTCCATTTGGCGCGGTCTAGAGCATCTTCGGGGGATACATTGACCAACTTCATGTCTTCCTTTATTCGATCCATCCACCGCTTTTTCGGACGTCTGCGTGGACGGCGGCCCTCTGGCTTAATGCGCATGGCAATCTTGGCCACTGATGACTCCTAGCTTCATATCACATGACCATACCACCGCAATCTTGCTTCAAGCATCTTGTCCACAATGGGGGCCACACCAAGTCGCTTCCGGATGTCTTCATTCATGACACGGTCCCATCGGGTGAGTCCGAGGCTCCATCTGAGCATCCTCATCTCCATAGTATGGAGGGCTTGTTCGTGTGCAGATGTGGCTGGCCAACACTCAGATCCATAGAGTGCCACCGGGTGGACGATGGTCTTGTATATCTTGCCCTTCAGTCTGGCATTTTCCGATCGCAAAGCACTCCGGTGACTTGCCTCCATTTCATCCATGCCGCGTTGACTCGTGATCTTACATCGGTTGAGATGATGGTGGAGCCCAGGTACTTAAAGTCCGCCACTTTCTTCAGATCTTCCCCATTAATTCTGATGGTGCCGTCGGTTTGGGGCCCACACTCTATGTACTCCGTCTTTCTGCTTCTCTCTCTTCGTCTGAGAGGAAGACGTCATCCGTGTAGAGGAGTGACCATGGCAAAGGAGTATGCCGGTCGGCAGTGATCGTGTCCATGCATAGGATGAACAGGAGTGGTGATAAGGCCGATCCTTGGTGCACTCCGACGCTGATGGGGAATGGTGGTGATGTTCCGACTATGCACCTGACTACACTTGTGAAGTTCTTATACAGGAGTTGTACCCAATGCACATAGGTTTCAGGGACTCCATGGGATCGAAGTCAGTGCCAAATGAGGTCATGGGAGACCCTGTCGAATGCCTTTTCCAGATCGAGAAATGACACCTGAATCGTTTTATTCTTTTCCCTGTGCCTTTCCAGTAGGAGCCTTGCCCCGAATATGGCATCTGTCGTGCCGCATCCTTTGACGAAACCACATTGGTTGGGAGAGAGGGTGATGATATTCCTAATCCTCGTGTCCAGGACTCGTTCCAAGATCTTCATCGTATGGCACAGGAGTCGAATAGGCCGGTAGTTTGAACATTCTGCCACGTCACCTTTGCCCTTCCAAATTGGGGCTGGCCGACCAGGCTTCTGGAGCCTCACCTGTATTCGTGATGGTGTTAAAGAGCTGAATGAGATGGGCGGCAACCTGGCGGCCGAGGATCTTCCAGGCTTTTGCGGGCTTTTCCATTCTTCATTCTCTTGATGGCTTGTTCCACTTCGGTGATGGCATTGGGCAGAACGGGGCCAGGGATGGGTTCAGCGCTAATAATTGGTGGGTGGGGAAATTCCTGGTTGCAGATTCCAAAGAAATAGTCACTCCAGCATTGAAGGATGGCTTATTCATTTCACTTTTGGTGTGAAAGGGCCTTAATATTTGCCAAAAATAGAACAAACAATCAAGCCTAGGTGAGAAAAAGTAACGCAAAAGTAACGCTATTAGTTCTTTTTAGGGAGTAATGCAATATTGTAATGCATTACTTTTAAAAATAACTTTCCCCATCACTGCGAATTAATAATGATCTTTACAAAGCTTTTAAAAAACTGCCTCCAGATTAAAGTAATTAAAGAAATTAACAACATAAACCAATGTTATTTAGCATTATTTATAAGCCATTATAGTAATGTTTTGAATTTATCAGGTTTTCTTTTTAATTTTGGTTTAAGTTTCAGTAACTGTGTTGTGCTTTTGTCATTTTTATTTTTTGTTTGCTTGTTTTTAATCCATTTAGCTTTAACTATTTCAGTTTTATTTCAGTTTTATTAATTTTAGTATTTCATTTACATTATTTCATTTCATTTACATTACATTTATACAGACATTACATTCATTTACATTATATTTATTCATTTACATTTTTTTTTAGGTTTAAACTCTCATCTTAAGTTTAGTGTAACCTAATGGTTTTGTTTTATTTCATCTTTATTTCATTTACAGAAAACGAGTTAATGAAAACAACACAAAGACATAAACTATATTTTCTGGGTTGTGCTTGTCCATCCAAAACTCAGCATTAAGATCTGCTATGATGTCGGTGGTTGCTAGGGTGAAGCTCTGTGCTTATTATAGTGTTTTTTTTTTAGCACATTATGCAGTTGCTAGGGTTTTCTGGATGGTTGCTATGTAGTTGCTAGGGTGTTATTACGGGGCAAAGTTTACAGGGAAAAAAAGTGTACATGACTTTTCTTTTTATAACTATGATATAATAAAAGTGTAATATCACCTCTCCTTAACAAGCCACATAATTTGAGGTATCATTTATGAACCTAGCTCAAAATGCATTACTAAACAGGGATTTTTCAAAAAAGATGACCAACATAGCAAGCAACACTATTGATACTCAAATTTTAGGCAGTTCAACAGTGAGCATTGACAGAAATGGGTGCCCTAGGTGTTATAAAGCAAAATTTTGCCCTGCTGTCTGCTACAGCAGGGCACTAGAAGAAGAGATGCAATCTAATCCGCCTTTTCAAATGACAGTTAAAGGCGTGAGTTGTGGGTGGTGATCGGAGATGAATGTGGCATTGGTTGGTTGTGGTCTTTTCTCTCCTGAAATAGCCTATATTTGAAACAGACGAAATAATACAGAGAGAACAGAGATGGTAATCTGATGGATTGGAGATGTATGTTGTCGGTTCCCATCATGAAATTGCAGTGAATCTATGGGAGAATTAAGCTTTCTGCAGAGGGTATAGAGCATCTACTCTTTCTGCACTGCACCACCTGTTGTTTACCGCTAGCTGATGACAGGCGAAAACAGTCACAGACATCCACCCACCAGCTCAACACCTGCAGACCTCACCACCTAATCGCATAAAAACAACGTCATCTGATGCACCTGCTATAATAATTTATTCATATATATTCAATGAAGTATGTGTGACCCCTTCTGGCCTTGTGTCTAACTCATTCACATTTGATTTTGAGGCTGCACCCTTCCCCCCTTCCCACTTCCTGAATCTCAGGCAGACTCGCACTGTGCCGTGACCCGGTGATTTAAACTAAAAGATGGAAAATGCTGAGATATTCAGGTGTATAAATAAATAAAAATAAATAAATAAATAAAAATGGCATGGCTCATGACAGTTCCTTGTCTGTTTTTATTTTGAGCTCCCTCAGATGAGGCCTGTTAAACTGTCAGGGACTACTTTTCGAGAGAAATTATGGAATTCAATGATTTTACTTCAATAAAGTAATATATTAAAGGCACACTATGTACATTTTTGCTACCAAAGGTCACGTATTCAAAACAAAGGTGTAGAGTGAAGACGCCTTGATTTCATGGAATCATGGGAGGTGTTGTCTGAAAAAGAATTGGAGATGGGACTCGGAGAGAAATCATGTTCATGGATAAGATTATTAATGTTACTGTAGTAATAAGCAGAGCAGAGCCGAGTGTGCGAGCAGAAATGAGGCCGCTGGAGCGATTGCTAATGAGAGACGAGTGCGACACACGGCTTGAAAGCAGCTGAACTTTTATTATGCCACAGTCGCCGCTTCCGCTTCTTTCGGTCAAGTGTATGTGGGGCAAAGCAGTGCTGTTTTATAATAATAGATACATTTAAAGTTGTTATTGGGCTACTCTGCGTTCCCTCAGCGGCTAATTTGAGACATTTGTTGCACACTGCAGTAAGCTAGATCAATATTTGGCATGGTAAAACATGGTACTCGCTGTAAATCAAGAAAGCAAGATTTAAAAAATAAGACTGCGTTGAACTATTATATAACATGATTAGTTTTCTGTTGATGAATGTATCCATCTAAACAGTTGCTCACCTGTCTAATAAAACACATAATATATTAAAGCATCTTTGGTGTTTCCATGGTTTCTACAAAATAAAACCGAGGGTATACGCGAGTATGATTCATTGATAGGTGATGCCAGAACACGGTCTGTGTCTTGGTTAAAATTGCTTTGATTTAAACATTCTTGGAAACATTTGGGATAATGTAAGTACACAAGTCACAGCTCTTATATAACATTGTTCTAGTGGTTTATGGATAATTTAATCCAAAAATCTTACATATTGTGCCTTTAATACATTTTGCGCTTATTATTTGTATTGTGTGGTCACCGTTTTATGAAAGCAACAAGGAACTCGAGGCGTGCTGTATAGGGTTTTAGGAATTAGTCTAGATTTTGAATGTAACAAATTTATAAAAATATATAAGTTTTTTATTTTAATTTTCATATTCAAAGAAACAAAGATATTTAAAAGGAAAGTTATGGATTAAATACAAGTTAGGTTCATGTTAAAATTGCATCTACATTATTGCACTTGTAAGTCATGGCAGAAGTTTAAAGGGGACCTAATGCTCTTTTTCAAATCTTGATTTTATTTTTTGGGGTCTAAAAAAAAGTTGAAATTGCTTAACTTATTTTAATGAGTTAAAGTAACTTAAAAACATGTGTTGTCACTTATTGTTCATATAATTTTTTTACAGTGTATGTTTTCATACTTGGATGTCCAAAAAATACATTATTTTCACATATTTACACTATTGCAGCACCTCTCTTCCCAGTCTGTCAGTAACGCTCAGTTTAGTTTCAGTTTCTATGAAGCCCCTCTTTCCGAAAAGCGCAATGTGCTCTGATTGGTCAGCTGGACCAGTGTGTTGTGATTGGTCAATCACTTTGAGCGTGTTTCAGAAATATCACACCCTTACCATAACCGCCAGTTATGGTAAGGGACTACACTTTTGAATACTTCATATTCAAGGACGCCACAAAATGTGACAAATATCAGAAATGTAAAGACGATGATCTAACATGCAATGATATACCTCAGGGTGATGATCCACCATCTTTGACATGACACTCAGGCGAAAGACATTAGCCTCACCCTAGTTCCCTCGACAAAAACCCAACAGGATTTTTCCATTGGCTTTCGGATTATTGTAGAAAATAAGGTCTGTGACTAACAAAAGCTTATGATTCTTACACATCAAACACAAACGGCAGGAGTCAAAAGCATAACATAGGCTATAAACGAACTATACCACAGTTGCATGACTTCAACGTCACCATCATTAAGCTTCTGACAACTCTTTCAGTCTGTTTAAAAACACTTTTCCTGAAAGAGCTCGATTATGAACACAAGGCTGTGAAAGCGGACTAGTGAGCAGATGAGCTGATCTGTTTGGCTGATGACGTTTAATGTCCTTGACTGTAGTCCCAAGACAAGTAAAAGCCGTAAAAGTAAAAAAAAAAAAAAAAAAAAAAAAAAAAAAACACAAAAGGGTATTAGCGATGTATTTTATACTGTAGAGTAAAACGTGAAACTATCTTGAGTTGGATTCACCACAGACCTTATTTCTAGCATTTAACAAAAAACACAAATGCTCATTTCCGGGATTTGGACTACAAAAATACGTCATCCCTGCACCAGTCTATTTGAGTAAGGGGTGTGTGATGAGCAAGACACACAAAACACATAGATGTGAGTGACTCTCCACTGTTGAGGCAGCAGAACGTTAAACTGGGCAGGAAAAACTTGTTGCTAGGCAACAGATGCCGAACAAAGCTAACCGACTCAGCATAAAGTGGCTAGTGGCTGTGAGCACTAGAGCACCGCTGCGGAGCAAACCGTCAGTCTAGACTGAGAAAAGACCACTAAGCAGGCTTGATATATGGTAAGCATTGATTTACTATGGGGAAAAAAGAAAAAAAAAAAAGAAAAATCACATGAGCCCATTAAATCGTACTTAGATTACTGTGAAAGTATTTGATCTGTCGCAAAGGTATTTTTAGCGTTTTTTAATCGTTGTTCACTAAGTACATTTGTCTTTGTCAGGCTAAGGTGGAAGCTTGGAGCCCCATCAATTCTGCGATTGATTTACAGTAATCCACCTGAGCCGTACAGGGACCCTCTGCGCTCAGAGTCCCTTCAGCGCTGGAGCGCGGCCAGATCCAGGCAAAGAGCGGTGGGGAAAGTCCTCCCGATCCCATTCTTCACTGAGCTGTCAAATCATTTCTGTGTAAATACAATTAAAAGGTCTGTATCTAATCTGGATTTAGAGATCGTCAGTGAGTTATCAGCCTTGCCAGTAACTGTACTGAGAACTACATATAAAAAATGTCTTAGTTTCTCACATTCTTAAATACCCAGTTTTTCAAAGCTTGTGCAAAGTCTCACCCGACAGACTTCCATTGTAAGTGCATTTCTGTACATGTTTTGTTTCATTTTATTTTACAAACTAAGGGACAAATTAAAATGAATTAAATGGATGCGGTCAAAAGTGCTTGTTTTTAACCTGAAAGGTTCCCTCCAAAGTACAGTTATTTATAAAAACAGTAAAAAAAATCACCAAACTCTTTTAAAAACTTACCTTCATTTACCTTCATTTTTTATTTTTGATATTTTAGAATCTGCATTTTAAAAGTAAGAAAAATCAAACATTTACTAACAGTCTGCGCCAGCGCAAACCCTTGTTTGGCGTTAAAAAACTACAGTCTGGATTTACTAAAGACACGCAGTGCAAAATTAGCACTGAAAAGGCGTGGACTGAATTGTTTTTGCAGCTGACCTTATTGAATGTGCATTTGTAGGAGTTTCCCTTTCAGACACAAAATTTAAGGGAGGAAAGTATTTAAATGAATCACGCAATGCAATTTACTAATGTTTGTGCTAGTCAATTTACTGGTATTTGCGCCGTTATTTAACACCCAAAAAAAGCATGTCTTAACCAATTTTGCGACATGGCTGCAATTGTTGCTGCTAAGAGGAGACGCCGTGTATGCACGTGTCTGATGCACGTGTATGATGCATATTACGATGTTAAGATGAACTGCGTATAATCCTTTCTCCACTGATGTTCAAAGCATTTCTAAGGATACTAATTGTTAGATGGCAGCTGTCTGACTCGTGAATGTGAACATGGTTTATGTAACATTAGCAACACATTATTAGCTGTTTGATAATGTAGTTAAACAAAAAACAGTAATCATATTAATTACCGCTATCTGTCCGTCGTTGTTAAAAGCGATACCATTGTGCAACATTTACCTCAGTAAGTTGACCGAGTGGATCTCGTCTGAGCTTGTGCAAGCCTGTGGAGGCGGGACTAATTATCATATTCATAGATCCATGTATATTAAATGAGGCAAGGGTGTAGAGTTACATTCAAGCTATTTTAAGGCATTCCAATTTTGTTTAAATATGTATTTTGGTGATCAAAGATGAGTTTTAAGGGATAAAATGATTGACTACAGGAGGACTTTAAGATTTAACTTTAGTCCACAGGGCAAAATGTGCCCATAGTTGAAGAAACATCTATTAAGAGAATTCAAATAGTGAGCAGGAATATTAATCTCTGCAAAAGCAGAGTCAGCCTTCTTCATTCTAGAAGAAAACATGCATATTCCTGTTTTTTTTTTTTTTTTTTTTTTTTTTAAAATACAGCCATCTGTGTGAGGGAGTTTCTCAAACACTGCAATACGCTAATATATAATATATAACATTGCAGTGAAGCTTCCACAGGATCACTCATGCTCAGTATTACAATGTTTTAAGGAGATTTGATAACTTCATTGTATAGAGCAAAGATGATCAATACTGTCAATGTTATTGATGACAGCAATAGGCTCTGAGCAATATGTCATTTTTTGTGCTGTCTTCAAAAGCAACTGAAGGATCGCAAAGTGGTGTGATGGAGGTTTTTAATTAAGTAGTTTTTTTCTCAATCTTACAATTATAAATTATAATTAATAATTTAAACGAGATGTTCAGGCATGTGTTTTTATGTTTTATGCATATATATAGTCTAAATCATCTACAGAAATGGACAAATGCAAAGATGCTTAGCGTCTATGCAGTGGTGTGAGCTGATTTTGTGATGGCCTGCCAGTGTCCCCAGATGGGTAGTAGTGGGCACTGAAGCCCAGGGCAGCGCACTCAGCCTGGCATATTCCTGCACACTCATGTGGCAGCCACCCAACTGTACATCTGCACATTCAGGCCCTCCAGGTGTTGCTCCCCCTGCTGGGCAGGAGCAGTGCGCTCTCTGCTTTGCAAAAAAAGAAAAAAAGCAGGGCTTATATAAGTGGCCTATTCTGAAGGTATAGAACAAGTGTCACCTCAAGGTAAAAACGCGTAGCAGCAGATGACAACATGTGCTGATCGAGTGATTATGAAACAAGATGGTGACATTGCCATGAAACGTGTCACGAAATGCAAGTGTAAGCTGAATGTGTGGAATTCATATCACAGCATTCTTACTAAGAAACATTTCCCAGTGATTTACAAGCCCTACAAGTACAGTTGTGTTCAAAAGTTTACATACCCAATGCATAATCTGCAAAATTGTTGTTATTTTAACAAAATAAGAAGGATCATCCAAAATGCATGTTTTTTTTGTTTTTTTGTTTATTTGTTTTTAGTACTGTCCTGAGTAAGATATTTTACATAAAATATATTTACATATAGTCCACATAACAAAAAAAATAGATGAATTTATAAAAATGACCCTGTTGAAAAGTTTACATACACTTGATTCTTAATACTGTGTGTAGTAACCTGGATGATCCACGATTGTGATGGTTGTTTATGAGTCCCTTGTTTGTTCTTCAGAAAAATCTTCCAGGTCCTGCAAATTCTTTGGTTTTCCAGCATTTTCTGCATATTTGAACCCTTTACAGCATCTTTTCACACTGAGGGCAACTGAGGGACTCCAACACAACTATTAAAAAAGGTTCAAACATTCACTGATGCTCCAGAAGGAAACATGATGCATTAATGTTCGCCTAAATCCTGTTAAAAAGTTTTCACCTCCCGACTCTTAATGCATCGTGTTTCCTTCTGGAGCATCAGTGAATGCTTGAACCTTTTTAATAATTGTGTTTGAGTCCCTCAGTTGTCCTCAGTTTGAAAAGATGGACCTTAGAATCATACAGCCACTGCTGGAAAGGGTTCAAATATGCAGAAGATGCTGGAAAACAAAAGAATTTGAGGGACCTGGAGAATTATTCTGAATAAGTTGGGCAGTTTAACTGCTCAGAACAAACAAGGGATTCATGAACAACTATCACAAAACAAACAAACAGTCATAGATCATCCAGGTAACCACACACAATATTAAGAATCAAGGGTTCACAAACTTTTGAACAAGATCGTTTTTATAAATTCTTTGTCTTGTGGACTATATGTAAACATTTTTTTAAAATGTAAAATATCTTATTCAGGACAGTACTAAATAAAAAAGTAACATACATTTTGTATGATCTCTCTTATTTTGTTAAAATAAGATAATTTTGTAAATTCTGCAAGCTTTTGAGCACGACAGTGTGATGTGTGATGGTCGTCTAAAATATAATTAGTAAAATATATAGTAAAGATTAAATGTGTTGCTCAATATAAAATCTTATGCTGCGTCCGAAATTGTGTACTGTCTGAATACGTGCTACATTAGAATTTACTTCACAGCCGTTAAAAACGTATGCTCTAGTCTATATAGTATGAATATGGGTATAATGAATGAAATTCAAACGTACTACATCCACCATGTTGTTACTGTCATGTGACCTACAAGCATGCGTCACCTCCAATCATAAATCCCCTCCCGTGTCCATCCAAGGCAAAGTTCAGAATCTCGGTGGAAGTATAGGTCATCTGGGGACTTTTCACCTACTGTTTTTCAAATGCTATGCATATAAACATACTACTCTTTTGGTGTACAGTTTTTTTGCAAACTGATGCAGCGTTAATGTCACATTTAGTCTTTTTTTATGAGTGGCTAACCTCTTTGCAGCAATAAAATATGCCAAAAAAGGATATTTTTATTTTAATGCCTTCTTATTTAATTTGTCATGAAAAATGGCAAAGTGGCTCTGATTTACACAAAATCACAGATTAAATCTAAGCTTTCCTATAACACTAGTCTATCACTTCCTTTCAAGCACTGCTATTTCCTTCAGGAAATGCTAATCACAGTGGTAATAAACTCTATGTCAGTTCTGCTATGAACCAGTGAACAAAGTCAAACTGTGACTCATTAATATCAAAAAGACTACACACATTTAATTCATAATTCATCCACCTCTATATATTCTATACATTTTAATCACTTCACCATGGCAACATGTATTCCAACTGATGACTGGTGCACATAGCTTAATGATGGTCATGAATAATTAACCACAACAGTATTAGTCCTCACTAAAATATAAGCGTGTTTACATTGCTTCTCACTTACATACAGTGAAGCATAATACAGATCTCTTTGGTAGTTTTGTTGGATCTCCTGGTAGTTTTGTTGGAAGCAGGGTAAGATTTCTTTAACTGGATGGAAATGTTAAAATCCACCATCCAAGGTTAATTTGGCCGCTAAAAAGAGATCACTGGAAGACATGTGTGAGTTAACAAGAGCAGCACATGAGCAACAGCACAGATGGGCCGCTTACACACTATTAGCTCCCTGAATTGGAGGGCATTTCTGTCTTGAGTACATATGCATCTTGTTTGCCATACTGTTTACATCAGAAGATTACAGATTAGTGTGAGATGAGTGCACATGCATTATTAGTAGTAGGAGAAACCCATAAAATTGTGTCATTTCAGTGTGAATATCTGTAAGTAAAAAAAAAAAAAGGTTTATACTATTGGTTCTTAAACAGGGGGCCTCAGCAAACTTTTAAAGGGTTAGTTCACCCAAAAATGAAAATTCAGTCATTAATTACTCACCCTCATGTCTTTCAAAACCTGTAAGACTTTCGTTCATCTTCATGCCACAAATGAAGATCTTTTTTGCAAAAGACATTGCAAAACTAATCTATATGAATTGAGTGGTTTAGTCCAAATTTTTTGAAGAGACGATGAACAGATATATACAGTGGGTACGGTGGGCTTCACAACAACTCTGTGACTGTTCTTGAATGGCCCAGCCAGAGTCCTGACTTAAACCCAATTGAGCATCTCTGGAGAGACCTAAAAATGGCTGTCCACCAACGTTTACCATCCAACCTGACAGAACTGGAGAGGATCTGCAAGGAGAAATGGCAGAGGATCCCCAAATCCAGGTGTGAAAAACTTGTTGCATCTTTCCCAAAAAGACTCATGGCTGTATTAGATCAAAAGGGTTCTTCTACTAAATACTGAGCAAAGGGTCTGAATACTTAGGACCATGTGATATTTCAGTTTTTCTTTTTTAATAAATCTGCAAAAATGTCAACAATTCTGTGTTTTTCTGTCAATATGGGGTGCTGTGTGTACATTAATGAGGAAAAAAAATGAACTTAAATGATTTTAGCAAATGGCTGCAATATAACAAAGAGTGAAAAATTTAAGGGGGTCTGAATACTTTCCGTACCCACTGATGAACCGATTTAATTTATGCTCTAAATAACTAGCGTCAAAGTTTCAATTGCTTAGCTGTCTATGGAGGAACAGAAAGCTCTCAGATTTCACCAAAAAGGTCTTCATTTGCGTTCCGAAGATGAAAGAAAGTCTTGCAGGTTTGAAACGCCATGAGGGTGAGTAATTAAAGGGATAGTTCATCCGAAAAGGAAAATTATTCCATGATTTACTCACCCTCATGCCATCCTATTTGTGTATGACTATCTTCTTTCAGATGAACACAATAGAAGATATATATTAAAAAATATCCTTAGTTCAAGTTTTACCAACCAATGGTCGTGAATGGAATTTTGAAGACAAAAAAAAAAATGCATCCATCCATCCATAAAAAAAAAATGAATCCATTCGACTCCAGGGGGTTAATAAAGGCCTTCTGAAGCAAAACAATGGTTTTGTGTACGACAAATATCCTTATTTAAAACTTTACAAAGTAAAATAACAAGCTTCCGGTGCGACAATTATTAAAAAGGTCAAGCATTCACTGATGCTCCAGAAGGAAACACGATGCATTAAGAGTCGGGAGGTGAAAACTTTTTAACAGGATGTAGGCGAACATTAATGCATCATGTTTCCTTCTGGAGCATCAGTGAATGTTTGAACCTTTTTTAATAGTTGTGTTTGAGTATCTCAGTTGCCCTCAGTGTGAAAAGATGCTGTAAAATTTGACGTATGTCCAAAAACACGTAGTACACAATGACATGACGTATGAGGAAAATATATAATATTTATATATATATATATATATTTTTAAATATTTTAAATATGAAGGGAGAACAAACTTTGAATATTGTGTTGGACAAAAGGAGGCCTTTGAGTCAAAAAGGGTGAAAACCACTTAAAAAATTACGGTAACACTTTAGTATGGGGAACACGTATGACTTTTCTCTCAATAAACTCCTAATTTACTGCTTATGAATAGTTAGTAAGGTAGTTGTTGTAGTTGTTAAGTTCAAGTATTGGGTAGAATTAAGGGATGTAGAATATGGTCATGCAGAACAAGACATAATATGTGCTTTATAAGTACTAATAAACAGCCAATATGCAGGCTAAAAAAAAAAAAAAAAAAAAACTAGTTAAAAGTACTTTTGCAAGTTGAACCTGAATTAGATTTTCTTCAACCTCACCAGCAGGTATGCATCATTCTACAGCTGTTAAGTATTAGCTGCAGATGCACATGTACATCGTCCAAATATTTATTAATTGCAAATAGATGGCAGAGATAGATAACTCTATTAAAGCAATTCAATAAACATTCTTCTCATCGTGAGTCAATATGTGGGAGAAAAAAAAAGCTATATGCTACAAAAATGCTACAGGCGTGCTGATAAACCTCACGCAATTAATTGATTTTAAAACCAGAAGCAACCACAATCAAAGTACATAAGCCACCAATGCAGCCTTCAAACAAACACACACACACACAATCATATAACCCACCATTATGGAGTAATCAACTTCCCCATGATGAAAAAGTAATAGAGATTGGGGAATGTAGCCTGCGGTTGTAAGTGTGAAATTTCTAATAATACAGTGATAGACTGGCCTTTAACAACACTCACGGCAGTCGTGTGTTATGATATCATAATAAAAATGTCCCAGAACTAATCTAGATCCTTTTTTCCCCCTTTTTTATTTATTTATTTATTTATTTATTTTACAAGGAGCAGGTTATGAGGGGCGAAACTCTCCTCATATTTGGCTTCCATATGCTGTAAATAAGAAAACCCACCCAGCAAAGATAGGGTAGACCTGGAAAATCGCAAACTCTCTTGAGACAAAAATCTACAAAACAGAGACTTCACATTTCATTTTTGATTTGGATTCTTTCACCTGGGTTGTTCAATGATGTTTGCCGTTACATTTCAGCTCCATGGAGACCAAAACCAAGAGCAACGCCTCTCCTGGGCGTTTACCCACGTATGACAGTGTATTCGGCCGAAGCTGATACCGTCAGCTGTCTCTACTGGATACCAGAGGCTTGGGGATGATGATGGCAATCCTAAGAGCAGCAAGACAAACAATGAATGAACAAGAAGTGAAGGGTATGACTTCAGCTCTTTTGTTTTACTTTTGGCAACTGTAGCCCTGTTCCCAAATCTGAGCTGTCTGTTGCCTAGATAAGTATTACCTTCTAAGGAGCCATTCACAAAGTTTTTGTGTTTAAAACCGCAAGATGCAAGGCAGTGGAATAGAAAAAACACAAGGTCTAGACAAACTTTTTTTTTAAAAGTTGAACTTTTTAATTTGAGAATGCTGTGTCATGCGCGAGATGCTGCAAAAGACACAAGTGCAATGGTCAAAGATGTTTTTTTAGGGTATGTTTACAGAGAAAAACAATGGAAAATGCAAAAACTTGAGATGTATGGCAGTGGAATGAAAAAAAGCAAGGATTAGAGATGCTTTTTTTTTTTTTTTAAGTTGTACTATTAATCTGAGGCCGTATTCACAAAACATTTTATGGCTAAAAGTAGCTCCTAACTTGCCAATTTATGAGAAACTCTTAAAAATAATGGGCGTGTCAATCCTAATTTTAGGAGTCCTACATTTTTGCGTCACAAAGCATTTTAGTGCTAAAACTAGCTCCTAAATCTGTAGTAGTCAAGATAACTCCTAAGTCACTAAGATCAAATCACAAACAGCCCTAATCTGCCCAAAGTTCTCCACGTATCCCCAGCCGAGAGTGAGGGACGCGGTTGTGGAGGGATGCAGAAAACTGTCAAAGTACACTCTAAAAAATGCTGGGTTAAAAACAACCAATCAGCTTGAGAAGAGGAATAAATACACAGACGAGAGCCAACTCGCCTATAGTTACACTCTAAAAAATGTTTGGTTAAAAACAACCCAAGTTGGGTTGAAAATGGAAAAACCCAGCAATTGGGTTGTTTTAACCCAGTGGTTGGGTTAAATGTTTGCCCAACCTGCTGGGTAGATTTATTTAACTCAATTGTTGAATACAAATTACTGTATTGCTTGCTTAAAATGAACCCAAAATATGCTGGAAATTAACATTTATTAATATGTTTAATAAATGAGCATTTATTAATAAGATAATGAATAATAAACAATACACATTTATTAAATTGCTTATTAATAAATGTACACCTTTTGATTATTATTGTTGCCTCTACACTCTAGAAAATGCTGGGTTAAAAACAACCCAAGTTGGGTTGAAAATGGACAAACCCAGCAATTGGGTTGTTTTAACCCAGCGGTTGGGTTAAATGTTTGCCTAACCTGCTGGGTAGTTTTATTTAACTCAACTATTGTTTAAAAATTACTGTATTGCTTAATTAAAATGAACCCAAAGTATGTTGGAAATGAACATTTATTAATGTTCAATGAATAATTATTAAACAATAAACATTTATTAAATTGCTTATTAATAAATGTATATTAATAAACTATTAAACTATTAAATTTATATTAATAAAATATTAAAGCTTATTAATAAACATTCACCTTTTGTCTATTATTGTTGTCTCTAATTGCATCTGGTTTTTAATTTCCCAACTATTTTGGGTTCATTTTAAGCAATTTTTAAACAATAGTTGGTTTAAATAAAACTACCCAGCATGTTGGGCAAACATTTAACCCAACCGCTAGGTTAAAATAACCTAATCGCTGGGTTTGTCCATTTTCAACCCAACTTGGGTTGTTTTTAACCCAGCATTTTTTAGAGTGTAGTAATTATGTGTCTGATTTTTAATTTCTCACCTATTTTGGATTCATTTTAAGCCAGACATATACTAATTTTTAAACAATAGTTGGGTTAAATAAAACCACCCAGCAGGTTGGGCAATTTAACCCAATTTAACCCAACCACTGGGTTAAAACAACCCAATTGCTGGGTTTATCCATTTTCAACCCAACTTGGGTTGTTTTTAACCAAACATTTTTTAGAGTGTATAGGCGAGTTGGCTCTCGTCTGTGTATTTATTCCTCTTCTCAAGCTGATTAGAAAGACTGTTTGAATGGGTTTCTCCCAAACTTTGTTTATAAAACATCATTTGCCGCTTGAATTCTAGCCTACATTTTATAACCTTTATGGCAACAATATGGCAACATTTTTATTAAAAAATATTTGAATAGGGCAACATTTGTATGTTAATATGGAAACATGACACTTCATTCTACAGTATTTCTATGATTAAATCGCTGACTCCTCCCCCATCAGCCAATCACTATGTGTTTACTCCATAGCAACGAGGTCAACCCCGCCCTAACTCTTAGCTTAAGACTTCTCTCTATTCCTTAGTAAAAGTTTGTCTCAGCAGCTTTGTGAATAGGTTTTAAGAGAAAACTCTTAGCTAAGAACTTTTACTGCTATTTAGGAGAACTTTTAGTGGTAAGATAAAATGTTTTGTGAATACGGCCCCTGAGTGGCATGTTTTTAGAATGGCCTGTCATGCGCGGAATACAAGACACAATCAGTCAAGTTTACGTTGAAAAACAATGAAAGGTACTGCAGTGGAATGCAAAAAAATATTCAGTGACTGGCCCCTTAGGCCAAGTGTTGATGCTATTTTTTTCTCTCTTATTTTAAGCATTAACTCTCTTAATGTTGATGAATTTTTCAATAAAAAATACTTAATAGTTTTGCTTCTCAAGTAAAATTTGTATCTTAAATTAAAGGGATAGTTCACCCAAAAATGAAAATTCTGTCATTTATTACTCACCCTCATCTCGTTCGTTCATCTTCAGAACACAAATTAAGATATTTTTGATGAAATCCAAGAGCCCTCTGACTCCTCCAATAGACAGAAATTTAATTATCACATTCAAGGTTCAGAATAGTAGTAAAGACATTGTTAAAATAGTCCACGTGACTACAGTGTTTCAACCTTAATGTTATGAAGCGACGAGAATACTTTTTGTGCGCAAAAAAAGAAAAAAAAATTACTTTATTCAACAAATTTGTCTCTTCCCTGTCATTCTCCTACGCTGTTTACATTCAGCGCTTCCAGGTTCTACGTCAGAACGCTAATTCATTATTGGCTTTTGCGCACAAAAAGTATTTTCGTCTCTTCATAATATTAAGGTTGAACCACTGCAGTCACGTGGACTATTTTACCTTTCTGGGCCTTGAAAGTGGTAATTAATTTGCTGACTATGGAGGAGTCAGAGTGCTTTCGGATTTCATCAAAAATATCTTAATTTGTGTTCTGGTGGAGGAGGTGTGGAACGACATGAGGTTGAGTAATAAATGACAGAATTTTCATTTTTCTGTGAACTGACTCTTTAAGAATGTTTAGATATTTGTACTGAAAAGCAATGCAAAAATACTGAGAAAATCTTTTTTGCAGTGTAAATAAAGTCTATCATCCATGCTACATTCAGATATCCAATGAGACAACGCATACAAGTAGTGAGTGGGTGTGCAAGAGAGCCACAGACTGTGTGTGTTTTTGTGTGCCCTTTGCATGCTGATCATTTCAGAACATGATGTCCTGGGACTTAATTATTCCACACACAGACGCATCGCTCTCACTGAAGGAACCCTAATTGGGGGGAGTCAAAACAAACACACAACAACGTTCACGGCTCCCCCCGCTACAAAGAGACCTCAGCTGACTGCCAAGGGCAATGTCACTGGAACAGCCCAGCAGATGGGCCTTTCAGTTTTCCTTCCTGATGCGAGTGCTTGCTGGTCCCATGGCAGACTGGTTGCAGGTTATGCTTCATATGTTTGTTTTTATCTATGAGGTGTTACAAAAACCTACTTACAAAGAGTTGTGGGGCTGTAGAGGGGTAATACAACACTGGGTGTTATTTATAGAAAAGCTGGAAGGAGTCTACTGTAAATGTGCTAATGATGTTAGCACGAGGGTAACATCAGCACTGTAAAACATATCCCAAGAAATGAAGCGACTATATCTGGCATCCAATATCAGACAAGAACAATATCCAACATTCACGTAGAACAATAGCCTGTGTCTAATTCTTTGGTGTGTGCATTTTTGTGTAAGAACAAAACTAAACTCTCTTCCATTCAACATTGGATTTACACTATAACCTGCTCGCATACAAAATACTGCAAGGTTCAGTTCAGAGAAGATAGAAAAACATTTGTGTGTGACAATATTCATATTCATGCATTTTATTCATATTTTATGTTAGTCATTTATGGCTTATGATTTATCAATATTACTTTTGATTTCATATATTCATGTACTCCTGCTCTATATATTAATTCTCATCATATTTTCAAGTATTTATTTTTACTGTACCCTTGTGTGGTTTCTTATTTTATATTTAAGAGTATGTATGCTTGCTATAGTCAATTGTTTTTTAAAGTGTTCCAATGTGACAGGTCATGTTGACACGTTTATAGTTAGATATTGAACTTCTGCCAAGTACTGCAGAAGTGACAGTCTTTTTCAGAAATATTTGCTCATTTGATCTTGTACAATGTTGACATGTGATAATGTAAGATCTGCAAAATTCCCTTAAGGGGGTTAAAAACTTCCCCTATATCTATTTATCTATTTTGACACTTGACCAGTCTATGTCATAATGGGTAAATCCATTTGAACTTTTCTGATTAGAACAAAACATAAGTTTGAGTGGGATGTAAGTTTCCCTATGCTTATGGTTTAAAATGGACTGAGTCATTGATAGTTTAGCTTTTTTCCTTTGTCTTAATTATTGTTCTTTCTTTCTGTATATTCTGATCTTCATCTATTAGATACAATACACAATATAACAAGATTTTGTTATTAAGTATTAATTACTTAATGAATTTGTTTGCCTCTATAATTTCTAATTAATACATTTGTTATTCCTTATTCAAATTTAATCTCTGCTGGACTGCCTGGATCTCATTTTCTCAAGTTTTTGCATCAGTGATTAACTCATTTTGGGTTTTTTTAATTTAGAGCATAAAAAGAGAAAGGGGCATTTCAAAGGAGATATTAGGGGAAAGAAGAGAGCTCCAAGAATCAAATCACTTTTTACTCTTGTTTATAGCAGGTTGAATAATACTTAAAGGTGCAATATGTAAGATTCCTGTCCACTAGAGGTCGCTAGAAGCCTATTCAAAACAAAGGCGTAGCTTGACGACGCCAAGTTTGAGCGAGGAATCTTGGGACATGTGGTCTTAACATCACAGCCGGTGGAAATAATCGGGATAGGACTCAGGAAGAATTCATGTTCATGGATGTGATTATTAATGTTACTGTAGTATGAAGCAAAGCAGGACGAGTATTGTGGGAGCTGAACGAGGCCGCTGGAGCGATTGATCAACACACGCCTCACGAGCAGCGAGACTTTTATTATGCCACAGTCACCGGTGCCACTTCCGCTTTTCCAGTCATGAGTATGAGGTAACACGGCTCTGTTTATCATATTAGATACATTTGAGTGTGTTGAAAATAATGTTATTCTGTGCGTTCGCTCAGCGGCTGCTGTGAGACACTGTTACACACTGCAGTAAGATAGATCGATTTTAGAATATCATATTAAATGCTGGATGGCTTGTGTTGATAAATGGCATGAAATTCATTTTAAAACGTATTGTATGATGGAGAAAATGCTGTATTACAGTTAGTAAAAAATAAAGCTGCCTCTGATTATGCTATGTTAGCTACTTCACAAAATAGTGTTTTTCTCTGAGGCATGGTAAAGCATGGTACTCACAAAAAAAAAAAAAAAAAAAAAAAAATCAAGAAAATTAGATTTAAACAATAAGACTAAACGTGTTGAGCTATATAACAATAATTAGTTTTCTGTCTATAAATATATCAAAACAGTTGTTCTCTTGTCTAATAAAACGTGTAATATATTAAAGCATCTTTGGTGTTTCCATGGTTTCTACACAATATAACCGGAAACCGATTGTAACACGGGTATGACGCAATTAAAATTGAAATTCAAATAGCAATTTTCTCACGATTTACAAATAGTTGGAAACATTTGGGATATTGTAAGTATTCAAGTAAACATAATATATAACACTGGCCTAGTGGTTTTTGGATATTTTACTGCAAAAATATTACATATTGCACCTTTAAGACACATGTATCCATAACCAGTCTTGTTCTTTGCAAGATGATCAATTACCAGATTATCAGAACTCAATTAAATTAAAAATTGTAGTGTATCTAAATTATGCTAGTGCAGGAGTTTTCAGAGACTGTGAACCCGAGGGCCCCTTAAATATAATGATCCCCATGTAAGGGGCCCTCTCTCCTAAAATATGAAGGCAGCTATATATTTGTATATATAAAAACCCATATATACTCTACAAAATACAATTAAAATAAAATGAGTATTAATTCAAATAAAATATAAAAATCCAAATTCAATTATCTAATAAAAATACTGACTTTGTACCAAGTGCATCTTCTTTAATGTATAAGCTTGAAGAGAAACAAAGCCCTAAAAAAGAGAATATGTAATAATAATAATAATAATAAAACATTTATATCTCAGTTTTTTTACAGACCCCCTAGAACCTTTTTGTGCCCCGAAGGCCTGAACTGTAGCTTGAAAAGTCTGTGCTAGTGTACTCCAAAAAGTTGTTTTTTTCTTCTTCAGGAAAACGTACCAAAAATACAGCTGCAGGAAAATGTCTGAAACACTTCACTCACTTGCTGTAATGTCAAAAATAAACATTTAAAACCACTTCACAAACAAATCAACCATTGGCCAAAAAATCCACTAGGATATAATGAAATTGTAACTGAAAACGGTCTACCATGCTAACCCACCAAACCTTGACCCCTTGGTAAACACAGTAAAGAAAAAGCATTGTCAAGCTCTGTCCTCTACTTTTAAAAGTGAAGTTGGTCATTTCAGCACTGCTAGCCTCACCAAATGGAATTGCAAAAATAATTATGTTTTCCAAATGAGTTTTCCCATCTGCCATGAGTCACACAAACGGTTAGTTCAGCCAAAAGTTGGCATACTGGGCCAGTCAAAACAAACAGAGCTAAGGGCACAGATTTTAAAATGGATAAAAACTTTCTAATAGTTGTCTATATTATATATACATATAATACATCAAATATTATTTATAAAATATAATATTATATATACATATATTTCAACGGTATTTTTGTAGTTTTAACTCACCTGTAATTTTGAAATGTTTTTAAAAGCAGGCCGCAGTTCTGTCGCCATCTACTGGACTAAGCGCGCGACACCCACGAGCCGTCAACACGCAATGTTTTGTCGCAAATCAGGAACTGTCGTGAAAGTACTTTTGCTTACCGGTAGCTGTACACAGATACACGTGTATCCAGAGGCGTTGAGAAGACACATGTAAGTTACACACTGCGAATATAAATACAGTTTTGAAGTTCTGTAAACACAGCATACATATATTAGTCCGTATATTGGTAATAATTACGTCTATAAGCAGTGCTTTTAAGTGATGTATATAAGTAGAAAGGCATTTTTACATATGAGATGGCTAACTGGCTAACAAAAATCGTTTTCAGCTGAGTTTTCTTGCTTCTGAATATACTCAAAGATATATAGATGATTGGTTATTTAGATATCAGATATGTGAGATAATGAATGATCATTGTTACCTGAAGTCTGTATCAGTGCTTATGGAGTGGCCAATTTTACAGATTTTAGGTGCCTCACTAGAGTCATTGAGCCTCAAATAACGAGCTAATGAGGTGCATCAGGTGTCAAATAGGGAGACACCCAAAATGTGGGATCCCCATGGTCATGAAAAATTAGGAAATATCAAGGAAACATTGTGTTTTCCAGCCCAGGAAGAAAAAAAGGATACTTCTCTATGAATTTTGAATTTAAGCTGCATATATCTATATAGAGAGATATGCTGCATATATATTTGTCTTTTTTCTCATCTTAGTTTCCATCAGGATGGCAAAAAGTTTACGCAGCAAGTGGAAGAGGAAGATGAGGGCGGAAAAAAGAAAGAAAAATGCCCCCAAAGAGCTGGCACGACTCAAAACAGTGCTGGGTCAAGGAGAGAAAGGAGAGATCACCATGAAAGATGTAGCTGAGATCGCCACAGTGGTGCCGCCTGAGAATGTGAAGGAGAAATCAGGAGATGCAGAGATGCATGAAGGAGATGGTGAGCCTTTATAGAAACGTTTTGTAATTCTAGTTACAGTTAGTGTTGCATTTTATCATATTGAAATTTACCTGCTGTTGCTTTGCAGCAGATGGTGAAAAGATGAATTTGGACATTAAACGCAATAAAAAGACAATGTTGAACGATCAAGGACGGTATCCGGTCTGGATGAACCAAAAGGAGGCGAGGAAAGTGAAAGCCAAACGTTTGGGTAAAAAAGGAAAACGTAAGCTGAAGAAGGGTCTCGCCTGGTAGATGAACTGACCTGCTTGAGCATGGACATTATTACAGTAACAGCTGTATAGGAGCCTCGCTGTGCATCATTTTCATGTACAGTTTGTACGTTTCTATGGACTTTTCATACAACCTCATGCAGAAAAATTCAGTGTAAATTTGTGAAATGTAATGGCGATCTGTTGGTGACAGACTGTGCGATGTGATGGATGATTGAACATCATGTTCAAGGTGCTTCAGTTCACTAGCTAATGTGGTGGAGGAAGAGTAAAAACACTGTAAGTCACGTGCATTCCGCGTACTACACAACTGACTCTTCCAATAAAATATAATCTTTTTCTCTCTACTTCAATCCATGTCACTCTGTGGGTCTGCTTTACTTTGAAGTTGTGGAGTATTTTCGTTGCAGACAGAATAATTATGGATTATCTTAATAAAAATACAATATACCTCATGGGAAATTTTGTCTTTTATTTTGTGGTCAACACAAATGCATAACATTGAGTCAAAGAAGAAAGCATTAAGCCAGTGGCTTGGCATATAAATTGTATGAAATTATTTAAAAAGCATGGAATTATGTATCTCGATAAAGCACTATGGTATACCTCTACATTAAAGTGTTAGTTCACCCAAAAATGCAGTGTTTTTTGTTTATGTCCAAATGCTGGCTCATTATTGGCCGGCTCCTGCGTCAGCACCACACGCATGCGTCATGCTGCTCACGTGAACAGTGTCTGCCAATACTGAGCCGGCGTTCGGACGTAAAGATGGAAGCTTGCACTGCGTCGACTGTGTAGGAGACTGACAAGGTTAAAGAAGAAATTGTTGAATAAAGTTATTTTTGTTTTGTATTTGTGCACAAAAAGTATTCTCGTCGCTTCATAACATTAAGGTTGAACCACTGTAGTCACGTTGACTTTTAATGATGTTTTTACTACTTTTCTGGACTTTGAATGAATGTAATTACATTGCTTTCTATAGGCATAATAAAAAAAAAAAATCATTGGATTTCATCAAAATTTGTGTTCATCCAAAGATGAACGAATGTCTTACGGGTATGGAACGACATGAGGGTGAGTAATTAATGACAATTTTCATTTTTAACTTTTTAAATCTCTACCAAGCATAAGTCTTTATATAAATCCAATAAAGTTTGAAATGAACAGCAAACAATTTAAAATATTACTGCTACCATACATTTTGTTTTAAACTTTGGACTTTGGCAAAAAGGTCATTGAAAAATGTAACTTAGACTTTTATACCATGTGCCTTGATACATACACTACCGTTCAAAATATACATTTTTTTAAAGAAATAAAATTTTAATCAGCACAAATGCATTAAATTGATCAAAAGTGACAGTAAAAATATTTAAAATAAATGCTGTATACTTTATATTCATCCAAGAATTCAAAAAAAAAAATATATCAGTTTCCACAAAAATATTAAGCAGCACTGTTTTCAACATTGATAATAAAAATAAATGTTGCTTGAACAGCAAATCAGCATATTACAATGATTTCTGAAGAATCATGTGACACTGAAGACTGGAGTAATGATGCTGAAAGTTCAGCTTTGCATCACAGGAATACATTTTAAAATATACTTAAATATAAAAACAATTGTCATAATATTTCACAATATTACTTTTTTTACTGTATTTTTGATCAAATAAATGCAGCCTTGGTGAACATAATAAACTTCTTTCGAAACATTACAAAACCGACCCCAAACGTTTGAACGGTAGTGCAAACAATCCTATATATTTTAATCTAACATCTTCATAGAAAAAAATTAATGTCCATGTAATCTGGTAACCAACCATGTGTCTTGAATGGAAAATTTTGTTCAGCTAAGAGATACAGGCTCATTAAAACAACCAAAAAACATGTTAGTATATTGCACTTGTATGTCATAGAAAATTGCAATTAAAGATAAATGTCTGCAAATAGCAAATAAACATACATTTGATCATTGATTATTATTAACTACATGAGCTCCACAAAGGTGGCAGGAAACAGGCCTGTGCGGCCATGACACGTTCCTTTCCACCAACCCTCATCCACCATCTCAATGTTAGTGATGATGTCGTCTGGCATGAAGGAGATCTCGTCACTGGCCTCTGCAAAAGTATGATTTATAATCAAAATACTAAACTAAAACTAAAAATGCTCAGACATAAATGACATTGGCCTGGTTTCACAGACAGTTCTTAGATAAAGACAGGCCTTACTTCAAATAGAACATTTATAAAAAATTTAGAAAAAAAAAAAAACATTACTGGTGTGCATCTTGAGACAAAATGTTTTGTCAAAGGTATGCACGTGACTTCACCATCAGCCAGAGTGACTGGTTACGCCCACTGAGTAGCAGCATTGGTTTAAGGTGTGAATGCCGCGAAAAACATACAAAACGCATCTAAAACAGGACAAAGCTTTGCGACTGACTGTACAGATTTGACAAGAAACCCGAGGTATATTTTTACAGACTGCCGAAAGCTACAGAAAAGAGAAGCAAATGGATCGCTGCAATTCACAGGAAACATCTGGACTCAGGCAGAGAAACGTGGATTTGCAGTTATAATTTTGTGTAAGTATGTTGAATTTTGAAGTAAAATCATACCCTATATATTGTATTGACAACTCTTCAATTAAATATTTACCATCTTATGTTCTGCATAATTGTATGTTTTTTAAAAAAGCACTGACAAAAACTCAGTTTTAATGCTGGAATATATATATATATATATATTATATATAAAACTTTGATATAAGCGATCCCCTGGATTAAGACCTACCAATGATTCCTGGCTGCATGTCAATATCCATGGATCGCTGGATCATTGGTAAATTGTAAGGAACACTATATTGAGTCCAACCTTAAGTTTAAACTAATCGTTTGTTTTACTCACGTTTTCGCGAATGAAGGGTCCTGTTCCGATGATAAAGTGACGTCAATACATACCCTCTATGGCACTGACATATTTTAAGATATGACAGTTCAAGTTGCTTTCAGTTAAAACAGCTCAAACATGCATTTTAGCCTGGGACTACGCTTAAGCCTTGTCTGTGAAACCGGGGGTTCGTTCTTAAGAGTTACTTAAGAAATTATTTAATCAGATACGATGTCAAAAATATATTAATCAGTTTCTGTTATGGTTGTACACACCTCCCTGGTAGTCATAAATGGCTTTGGCTGTTTGTCCCCCCACACTTAGGTCTTCATAATCATTATCAACAACTGCTGAAAAAAATCAACAACAACAAAAAAAAGAGGAATTACAGCTGTTAACAATTACAAACATTTATAGCAGTTGTAATTAGAACCATCTATTTTTCTCCATGTGGCTTTGATTGCACTTCCCACACAGTGAACAAGAAGTAAATGTGAATGTGTGGTCAAACCTGGAGGAGCATATGAGACAATATCCTCATAATCTTCTTCCTGAGGTATGGGGTCAGGATCACATTCAGCATACAATTCCTCAGGCTCCGGCTCCTCCTCTTCAATCAGATCAGCTGGGCGGGGCGGCAGACAAGGTGGCTCCTCGTAGTCAGGCTGCTCCTCCACCTGAAACACAAAAAGAGCAAATGATGATTAATTCTCTCAGTATATGAACAAAAACTATGATAGTTCACTACTTGTCTTAATTGTGTCTTACATTTTAACAACTTACTTCATGGGTACAGAAGAATAAACAACTAGACTTACATCTTTCCGAAGAAAATTTGAGGCACTGCTATGCGGTTATAAGTAGTTACCACAATTATGGGGTGTTTACACTTTATTTAAATGTTCTTGTTACAGTCCAATTGTACATTTAAAGGGATAGTTCAACCAAAAATGAAAACTCTGTCATTAATTACCCTCATGTCGTTCCACACCCGTAGGACCTTCGTTCATCTTTGGAACACAAATTAAGATATTTTTGATAAAATCCGCAAGCTTCTGACCTTCCTATACACAGCAATTTTATTACCAATTTCAAGGCCCAGAATGGTAGTAAGGACATTGTTGAAATAGTCCACATGACTACAGTGGTTCAACCTTAAGGCCCAGTTATACTTCAAACTAAGCTTCTCCGTTCTTCGTTTAGGGGTAAAACAAAGTTTGAAATGTGTGACCAACATCTGATGCCGCTCACACTGCTGAGAACGGTGTTTAGATGAAAATGAGAAAACAGCAAGTATTTTTATATGAAGCATAAAAAAGCGTCTGATCATAACAACATGGGTATGTTAGTACAAGCTCTGCAAATTAGCACTCCAGTCACGTTTATAGCACTTTATTCAATAGATTTAAAAACAAGTAGCTTTACAGTATCAAACACGAAAAACAGTGTCATTGCCTCATTTTATCAGAAGCACAACTTCATTTTGTACTATAAAGCGGCTATCCAGTGTGTACATGTTTTCACCCACGGCGATCTTACCTCGACGAGCTCAAACACACGAATGAGTCAAAGAAGCGTTCCTCGCACGTGAAGGCAGAGCCTCGGCGCACACCTTCTGTTACGTTATCGTCACTGACCAATGGTGGTACGAAGGTGTTTTGCAGCTGGAGCGAACTTTTCCTCAAAGTTAGCTTTGGCAAGCTGTTTCGAACTTCCAAAAAGAACACAAAACGAACTTTGTTTCGGCCTGATTTTGTTCGAAATGACATCACATCAGTTCGTTCTACGATTTTATTTGAAGTATATTGGGGCCTTTAATGTTATAAAGTGACAAAAATATTTAGTGCGCAAAAACAAAACAAAAATAGTGACTTTATTAAACAATTTCTTCTCTTCCCTGCTAGTCTCCAATGCTGTCTACATTTTAAACACAGTGCAGCACTTCCGGGTTCTATGTCAGAACGCAGACTCAGTGAAATCAGGGAAGAGAAGAAATTGTTGAATAAACTTATTTTTATTTTGTTTTGTGTTCTGAAGATTAACACTTAAATGCATGACTGTTTCTCCAATCATTCTTACATATATGGATCTATATCTAACACGGAAAGATCTCTACTTGTCGCGATAATATAAAACTCCTCTGATATTAGAGTAGCAATTACAGAAGAATAAAATAAATCATATTTTGTTACCTTTTGGAGCTTGAAAGGGCTCAGTTTGACCAGATGTTTTATGCCATCACCACTGTCCTCGCCAGAGCTCATTTCCCAGTAAATTCAGCAAATAATGGTCTAGTCTTGTTTGAGGTCGCAAATATGAGCCTTTTCGCCATCTCAAACATTCTCAGAACTATATAATTTTCAACATCTTCTAAAAAAATATATTTGATCGTTAACAACTTCACCAGATCCATCCAGTGAGAGTTACAGTCATATTTGATTGATATTTGACCATATTGGATTCAGTACTTGCTCTGCAGTAAATCGCTGAGCCATTTCATGTTTTTCTAATTATTTTGTTTTCTGTCTGAAAGAGTCGCCACTTCAGCATTGTGTATCAGACATTGCCACCTTGTGGAATAAAGGTGAAGTGCACTTATTCCGTCATCTAAGATACAATTATTGTTGTGCAGAAAAAAATATACATACACTCATACACACCACGGGTCGTTAGCGACCCTATACAATTTTTTACAAAAAATTAATTTGAATAATTTTATGATTTTTTTTATGTTATATTCTTTATAATGAACCGATTGATGAATACCAAGAAGGTTGAAGTCTAACTTTAAAAAATGAATGAGGAGGAGGGTAGTGAAGACCCGAGGTATGCATTTAAGGGTTAACGTAGATCTTACAGGTTTGGAACAACATGAAGGTGAGTAATTAATGACAGAATTTTCATTTTTGGGTGAACTAACCCTTTAAGTCCTGAGTAATATTAATTAACTACATGTACTCATTATAGGGTTAGAAATAGGGTTTGGATTAGGGTTAGTTGCATGTAATTATGCATAATTTACTGTCATTATTACAGTAAGTACATGTAACGTGTAACAAGGAGTAAAATAGTGTTGCCCTAGGGTGTTCTGGGTTGTTGCTTACTGGTCACAGTTTTTTTTTTTCCTATAATTTTATAATCCTTAGATCAGGGTTATTATAGTTAACTGAAACTAAAACTAAATCCATTAAAACATATTTTACAGAGATTATATCTTGCATATTTATAACACATAACTGCTAGTTTATATCTTGAATATTTGGTTTATATCTAGTTTAAAACTGATACTAAGAAAAAAGTCAGAATTGTGAGAAAAAAGTCAGAATTGTGAAATAAAAAGTTGCAATTGCGTT
This sequence comes from Chanodichthys erythropterus, assembly GCF_024489055.1. Classification (NCBI taxonomy): domain Eukaryota; kingdom Metazoa; phylum Chordata; class Actinopteri; order Cypriniformes; family Xenocyprididae; genus Chanodichthys; species Chanodichthys erythropterus. Next base: position 18,835,826 of record NC_090228.1, read on the forward strand.
TTCATTTTTTATTCCATAGCAGAAACAAGCTTCCATTAAAAAACAAACAAACAAACTGATATATATGTCAGAAGAGCTTTTTTTAAGCAAATATTTAATAAATATTCAGCGTCCTCCACTGTCATGAGACTTGAATAAACATATTCATAAGACGCAAAACATACAGTATCATGACACTGTTGCATGTGTGCAAGGCATTTTTGAATCAGACTGAGAAAATAGTCAGATTCAAGTGTTTGCTACATGCTTATTTTTTTTCCTGTTGATAGGATTATTTCAGGTCCCCTTTCAATCTGATCAAAATTTAATTCAGATTGAGCTCAATCAGATCGATCGAAGCATTTACATGAAAGCTTTTCAGTCTGATTGAGCCATCAATCCAATTATAAACAAACAGAATACTTGCGTGCATGTAAACGCAGATAGCGTTGCATAAAACTAATTATACAACAGTTAGTTTTGGTTCTGGAATCTGACTGGCTGAGTGCCTTTCCAGCCATGTTATTTTCTACTAATATCACACGGAAACAATTTCACAATTTGGGATAACATTCTGCAGTTTTATAATTTAAACATGACAATTTCTGGACATTGTCAGAATTTAACACAACATGGGCATCAGTATGTTATTGTGCTCATGGTTGTGATGTCATAATGGTTTCCATATATGGTCTGGGTAGGATTTTTGCATTGTAAACATTGGAGCATCTCTAAAAAGTTCTGTTTCAAAAGAGCAACAAAAATATAACAAAAAGGGTCTTGCCTGAGGTTCTGTCTCTGGTTCATCTCTGGGAATTTCAGGCAGGTTTCTGAACGCCTCTCGGGGTTTCTGGGATGCTGGCACAGGTGGCGGTCTCCGATTCTCTTCCTCCTCTTCATGCTTGCTTTGCTCCTTAAGAAAGAAGATGACCAGCTAAGTGTTCATTAGTGTTTGAAAAAGAAAAGTCTGGTGTGTGGGTGGGTGGGTTATGTATTGTTGTCATGCGTTTCTATTAAAGTGCAATGAGCATTTCTATATTTAAATGTATCAAGACAAATGTGAACCTCCTGTTTGCGTTGTGCCTCTTCTCGTTCTCTCTTCTCTCTAGCAAGTCTTCTGGTTCTCTCCTCATCTGCTCTCTTCTTGTTCTCTTCATCCGAGGCCTTCGCCATGTTCTCAAACCGAGCCTTAAGGTTTCCAGCTCCTACACTTGCTATAAACACCAAGAACAGATAATCAAGCATTTACAGTGTCCCTGAAAAGTATATGATCCCTTATTTAACACTTAAAATGCATGAATGCAATTGCATTACTACTCAAAACCAACCATATCAAATATATAATTTCCATAGACTTGTACAACAAACACTCACAGGCCTCGAAACCTTTAGGCTTTTCATAAGCTGATGATGGCGCCTCCATCTCACTGAATGAAGCTGCACTCTGTGAGAAAAAAACACTGTATGTTCATTCTCTGGGAAACTCTCACACTAAATGAATAATGTACAAAAACCTATTTCTGCCTCGCAGTAAAAAAAAAAGAAATAGAGAATTTAAAAGAACCGATAACAACCTTGCGACCTTGTTTTTCATAATTGCACATTTATGTATATCTCTCGCAATGTGACTTTATATCTTACAGCTGTGACTACTTTTCTTTTTAATTACAACTTTATTTCTCACAATTTCGACTTTTTTCTTGTAACTTTGATTTGTCGTATATATAGCAATACTATAGAGACTATATCTCACAACTGTGATTATATTTCTCGTAAGTACAACTTTATTACTCACAATTGCGAATTTACATATATATATTGCAATGTGGTTATCTCACAACTGTGACTATATTTCTTGTAAGTGCAACTATTTCTCACAATTGTGACTTTACGTATATATATTGCAATGTGGTTATCGCACAACTGTGACTATATTTCTTGTAAGTGCAACTATTTCTCACAATTGCGACTTTACGTATATATTGCAATGTGACTATCTCACAACTGTGACTATATTTCTTGTAAGTGCAACTATTTCTCACAATTGTGACTTTCTTGTAATTTTGACTTGTCGTATATATAGCAATGTGATTATATCTCACAACTGTGATTATATTTCTCGTAAGTACAACTTTATTTCTCACAATTACGACTTTACGTATATATTGCAATGGGACTATCTCACAAATGTGACTATATTTCTTCTAAGTGCAACTATTTCTCACAATTGTGACTTTCTTGTAATTTTGACTTGTCGTATATATAGCAATGAGACTATATCTCACAACTGTGACTATATTTTTTGTAAGTGCAACTATTTCTCACAATTGCGACTTTACGTATATTGCAATGTGACTATCGCACAACTGTGACTATATTTCTTGTAAGTGCAACTATTTCTCACAATTGCGACTTTACGTATATTGCAATGTGACTATCGCACAACTGTGACTATATTTCTTGTAAGTGCAACTATTTCTCACAATTGTGACTTTACGTATATATATTGCAATGTGACTATCGCACAACTGTGACTATATTTCTTGTAAGTGCAACTATTTCTCACAATTGTGACTTTACGTATATATATTGCAATGTGACTATCGCACAACTGTGACTATATTTCTTGTAAGTGCAACTATTTCTCACAATTGTGACTTTCTTGTAATTTTGACTTGTCGTATATATAGCAATGAGACTATATCTCACAACTGTGACTATATTTCTTGTAAGTGCAACTATTTCTCACAATTGCGACTTTTCTTGTCATTTTGACTGGTCGTATATATAGCAATGTGACTATATCTCACAACTGTGATTATATTTCTCGGAAGTACAACTTTATTTCCCACAATTGCGACTTATATATATTATATTTCAATGTGACTCTCTCACAACTGTGACTATATTTCTTCTAAGTGCAACTATTTCTCACAATTGTGACTACGTATATATTGCAATGTGGCTAATATATAAAGCAATGCAACTATTTCTCTCAATTGCAACTTTATTTCTCACAATTGCGACTTTATATCACAATGTGACTATCCGACAACTGAAACTATATTTCGCAAAAGTGCAACTTTTTTCTCAATTTCAACTTGCCGTATATATAGCAATGTGATTATCGATATATCAATAATATAACTGTGATTATATTTCTTGAAAGTGCAACTTTATTGCACACAATTGTGACTTTTTTTCTCATAATTTCAACTTGCCGTATATATTGCAATATGACTATCTTAAAACTGCGACTATATTTCTCTACAATTTTCTCATAATGGCAACTTTGCTTCTCGTAATTGCGACTACGCATACCTCACAATGTGACTTTATTTTTTTTATTTTAAACATTATCTGAATATTTCCTCTTTTTTTACTCTAAAACAGAAACAGGCTTCCATAATAATAGCATAATAAAACATTTGAAATATACCTTATCCATGCGATCTGCTTCGACTCCATAACGTCCTCCAAAACCCTTTGCATAGTCTGAAATAAATAATAAGAATAACCAGCATTTTGATATTATTTTGTGTGTATTTATCTGTTTAAACTCAGAGTGAGGTTTGTGTGTCAATCCACAGTCGGAGAGATGAGACTTGCAAAGTGAGATAAATACCAGGGATAAATTGCATAAAGTAAGACCTGGCGACTAGGGCCCCTGGGGTAAGCGCAAGATGATCACTAGGACCCCCAGCTACTATTTTCAGTCATCTAATATTAGAAAACACCCTTTTTGTCAGCATTGTTACAAATAAAATAAGAAAAGGGACCACTGGTTGTGGCAAGGTTCCCCAAAGTCATGTTCCCAGGACCATCAAAGGATAGACATTCAGAAATAGGTGCCAAGTGATGTGACACTAATGCAGCCTATGCTATTAAAATCATTACAAAACATAAGAATAAATATGAAGAGGGGTTTTGAAAGAGTTTCCAATTAGTCAAATGATCCCAGGCAATATGTACAATACCTTTCTGTGACTGATGTTTCTCTGTTTCTCCTTTGTAGTCGTAACCCAAAGCAGCCTTGTCAACCTTTTCTTTTTCAACGCCGTATTTTCCCCCAAAACCTTTTGCATAGTCTGTGCGATGTTCAGAAAACAGAACTATGCTTTATAAACTATTCTTCCACCAAAAGTACAACAAAATATGGATTGAGGACCAGGATGCTGGTCAATATAACAGCAGAGATTGAACTTACCTTTCTGTGACTGATGCTTCTCCGTTTCTCCTTTGTAGTCGTAACCCATTGCAGCCTTGTCAACTTTTTCTTTTTCCACTCCGTATTTTCCCCCAAAGCCTTTTGCATAGTCTGTGAAATGTTGAGAAAACAGAATTGTGCTTTATAAAAGATTCTTCCACTAAAAAGGACAACAAAATATGGATTGAGAGTATAATGGCAGAGATTGAACTTACCTTTCTGTGACTGGTGTTTCTCAGTCTCGCCTTTGTAGTCGTATCCCATTGCAGCCTTGTCAACTCTCTCTTTCTGTACACCATACTTGCCACCAAAACCTTTAGCGTAATCTTATGAACAGTAAAGAAGTGACTATTATAGACTGAACAGACAAAATACAGGAGGAAATGCATAGAGTGTGCTTAAAGTTTTTGAATGTATGAGTACCTTTCTGAGATGCATGCTGCTGAACTTCACCCTTGTAATCGTAGGTCATGGCAGACTGTAGTGAATTGATGATAAAAGGCAAATATTCAAATTGTCAGATTCAAATAGTCTATTAATTCATATTATGCAACCACATTTTTTAATTATTTATCATAGGACAGTGATTTGTTTCTAACCTTGTCCACACGGTCTTTCTGAACGCCAAATTTCCCCCCAAAACCCTTTGCTGCATCTGTCTGGGATGAGTGCTGCTCTACCTCTGCCACATAGCCGTGCCCTAAAGCACCCTGGGAAAATTCAACACATACATTTTTTTTTTTTTTTTATTAAAATCATGCAATATCATCAAACTAATAGCGTTTGGTGTCATCAAACCTCAAAGTCACAGCAAGTTTGATTAAAGCATCAAAAGTAAGGGAAAAAATATTTATATTTTTTAAATATGGTGAAGATATTTATATGATAAAATTATTTGGCAAAAAATGCAAACTACAGCAACAGGTTTTATTATACGAAAAAAAAATGCATAGAAAAACAAAAGTTTACAGGAAAAAGCATACACGGACTACAACATAGTTATTAATATGTCATTGGTTCTCTCTTGTTTTGACAAAGCTGGACAAAAAGCTGGACAAAAATTATGTCCCTACAATTTGGCATGTTTCATTATGTTATCACACATAAAACAGATGACCCCAAGCACAACTACGCAATATGCTTACAAACTTTTTAATACATTTTTTATATTATTTGAATAAAGGATGTCAATTTTCCTAGGCCAGACATCACTTTTTGGTCACTACAGTATATGCAAACGAGTTTGCTCTTCGAGAAATACTTTTAGAAGTAAAGTGCGATCACATTAGCAAATTTTCTGTGAAATTTTATTGGCAAGAAGGTCCATAGTCTATTGTCAATAGTGTAGAGATGTATAAAGCACAGCTCACAGAAGTCAACCAAACAGCTTTCTGTTAATCAGTGCGACAAATCTGTGACACTAACTCAGCGAAATCAGCCTAGGGAAATCTTTTTTAATCAAGCAAAATTCCCAACTGTGTGGATTCCTATTGAAATGACTGGATTTAGTGACCAACAATATGCTCTGCAACAGTAAATGTGACGGCATCTTTAGATTTAGATGGCCTGTTCTCAAGTCTAACCTTGTCCATTCTGTCTTTCTCAACTCCGAATTTCCCTCCATAACCGTAAGAGGCTTTAGGGCCCTGGTCCATCTCTTTCTTCTTAACCACCTCATGTTCCCGAGACACATTCTGCCTGAGCTCTGCAATGCTGAACACAAACAGGCACATCACATGTTACTACATGCTGCATATTACCAAGGAATGTGGCACTTTTGTTATGCACTCAAATCTTTGCATTTGTTTATAGTGCTCATTTGTTCATGTTCAGGACCAATGTTATGAAAATAAAATACATAGATATATATATTATAATTATGTTTAAAATGCAGTGTGTCAGTGTCTCATCTTATTCCGCTTCTGACATGACGTATGCTTGAATTTATCAGTCCATATTTGGAAATGCAACTCAAGTCGGCAGCATTTCTACTTCCTATTTCCTCACTGCAGAGAGTAACACTTCGTTCAGCAGTGCTTTCAGTTCTATGCATTGCAACATGGTGCCATTAAAGCAACCTGCTATATTATTATATCATTTAAAATCTGTATGATGTTCATTAACTGTTACCTGATGTGTTCTTTTCGGCCTGATCCTTCTATGGTTCTGGCACCCCATCTCTGCTCCTGCTCCGAGACATCGTTCTGAAACAGACACATTTTTACACATAAAATAATAATAATTAAAAATGTATAAATAATTCTGATAGAAATCTTAACTCTAAACCAGAGGTGTCCAATCCTGCTCCTGGAGGGTCACTGTCCTGCAGAGTTCAGCTCCAACGCACCTGAACCAGCTAATCAAAATCTTACTAGGCATACTAGAACCTTCCGGGCAGGTGTGTTGAGGCAAGTTGGAGCTAAACTCCAGGCCTCCAGGAACAGGTTTGTTTCTTATTATTTTACAGTAGTGCCTTTAGATGATTTTGGAGTCTTTTCCCTGTCTGCTTACCTCAAAATTTGGATCTGTTTCCCAATCGTCCCCCTCTGATTCGACCTTCACATTAACATCATGCCCCACCACAGCTTTCCACATCTATAGAAAGAGAAGCCATAATTGTATGGCTCATGTTATATTTCCTCAGACATTATGTTAACGCATTATGCTTAAAATGTAGCCATACAAATATACTTATAAATACAGTAATAACGTACTAGTAGTAGTTAAATAGTCAACTTGACAATGTCAAGAGAGGGTAAATCATCACCACAGCTTAATGGTGTAATTCCACATATTTTGAGATTTATGAAAAACAAAAGCTACATTTTCGTTTAAACTCTATAAATGAAACAAGAGTCACAAGTGTTGTTGCACTTTGCAAGTTCCTCATTTTTCTAGAGCATCAGATGGTTCACGAAATCACGAAAAATACACTTTAATTTCCACAGTAAACCAAACCATGAACGCTGTAATGAAAGCACAGCAACTTTACAGTTAATGTATTTAAAAATGTATACATTTGACTTCCTGCGACAAAAAAAAAGTTCATCGCAACTCACGATGTATCACCCACTTCCTGACTTAAAAGTTTCGTTTTTCTTTATGCATTCGTAATAACAATATGAACAGATACCAATGTTTACTCACTTTATAGTGCTTTTATTCCCGGCTTTGTGTCCGTTAAGTATCGGTTTGAGCGTCAGTGCGCGATAAACAGCAGATCAGACCTGCGCACCGCGTACTCCAGAAGAGGTGTCGGGCACGCGTTCACGCAGTAGGGGTTCAATCTTCAGCTGGCTGGCGGTAGCAGCCACTGACAGGTCACGTGACCTGGTGGCAGCTGCCAGTCTGATTCTGGCATGTCTGTCAGAGGTTCTGGTGGCTGGCAGAGTGTAACACGTTCCTTATATCTCTGTCGCTGCATGGAAAATACATAATTTTATCATTATTAATATAATATTATGACTCTATTCTTTTGTATGGTGGACGTTTTAGATGGGTTTATCTCAATTAAAGCAGTCAAATGACCGTGATCTCAACTGGTGGAAAAATGACGCATAGCCCAGCCGCAGCCACTGCTGAGACGCGAGTATAACGCGCTCTCTAATCAATTTTGCTGCATTGAAATACATAATTTTATTATTATTAATATAATATTATGACTATATTGTTTTGTATGGTGGACGTTTTAGATGGGTTTATCTCAATTAAAGCAGTAAAATGACCGTGATCTCAACTGGTGGAAAAATGACGCATAGCCCAGCCAGCCACTGCTGAGACGCGAGTATAACGCGCTCTCTAATCAATTTTGCTGCATTGAAATACATAATTTTATTATTATTAATATAATATTATGACTATATTGTTTTGTATGGTGGACGTTTTAGATGGGTTTATCTCAATTAAAGCAGTCAAATGACCGTGATCTCAACTGGTGGAAAAATGACGCATAGCCCAGCCAGCCACTGCTGAGACGCGAGTATAACGCGCTCTCTAATCAATTTTGCTGCATTGAAATACATAATTTTATTATTATTAATATAATATTATGACTATATTGTTTTGTATGGTGGACGTTTTAGATGGGTTTATCTCAATTAAAGCAGTAAAATGACCGTGATCTCAACTGGTGGAAAATGACGCATAGCCCAGCCAGCCACTACTGAGACGCGAGTATAACGCGCTCTCTAATCACTCTCGCTGCATGGAAATACATAATTTTATTATTATTAATATAATATTATGTCTATATTGTTTTGTATTATTGACGTTTTAGATGGGTTTATCTCAATTAAAGCAGTAAAATGACCGTGATCTCAACTGGTGGAAAAATGACGCATAGCCCAGCCAGCCACTGCTGAGACGCGAGTATAACGCGCTCTCTAATAACTCTCGCTGCATGAAATTACATAATTTTATCATTATTAATATAATATTATGACTATATTGTTTTGTATGGTGGACGTTTTAGATGGGTTTATCTCAATTAAAGCAGTAAAATGACCGTGATCTCAACTGGTGGAAAAATGACGCATAGCCCAGCCAGCCACTGCTGAGACGCGAGTATAACGCGCTCTCTAATCAATTTTGCTGCATTGAAATACATAATTTTATTATTATTAATATAATATTATGACTATATTGTTTTGTATGGTGGACGTTTTAGATGGGTTTATCTCAATTAAAGCAGTAAAATGACCGTGATCTCAACTGGTGGAAAATGTCAAATATAACACAGCATGCTTTCGGGGAACATTCTATTATGATTGATTTTCAAAAAATTGAGCTATAAAAGCCTGATGTATAAATATGATGCTCAACAACAAAAACATGCACATACTTTTGAGGTATCATATTTCATACACACATGCACTGGGACTCATGATTTTTATTTATACTGTACAAACTGTACATCCTCCCGATATATATATAATTAATGAGAAATGGACAAATAAATGTTACCCAAACGCCTGTTGTTTACATTAACATTAAAAAATGTAAACATGTATTTTATTATTTTTAACATTAAAAAAAGAGTCATGAATAATTAGGTAAATCAAAGTTGCTGCATTCCACAAAATTTTTATCTTACACTTACTTACAAGCTAACACTCAACAACAACTTTTTAAACATGCAAGTCCCCTCCAAATATTGTAAATATGTGAAACATATTTGTGAAACAAGCAGATTTACAGGTGGTCATGTTGCTTATGCTGCCCGTGACCTTAAAAGAAATGAACAAAGTCAATGTATCTAAATATTTACATCAAACACACCTTTTTAAAATGAAATCAAGAAATGAGACCTAAACTTCCCCACAGCCGCTAAAATGATTGTATCCAGATTTAGGATTAATGTTGAGAAAGGGTCGTATTATTAGAATAATTCACATTTTAATTGCCATTTTTATGCTATATATTATTGCATAACTTGTGTTATTACAAAACATAAAATCGTCACAACTATTAGCAGTATGCATACAAATTAGAATGATTTCTTTGGAATGACAGGTATAACAGTGGCTGGATGGTTGAGCGTCCAGCAAAGCATAGCAACCAGTTGAGATCACGGTCATTTTACTGCTTTAATTGAGATAAACCCATCTAAAACGTCAATCATACAAAACAATATAGTCATAATATGATATTAATAATGATAAAATTATGTATTTTCATGCAGCGAAAGTGATTAGAGAGCGCGTTATACTCGCGTCTCAGCAGTGGCTGGCTGGGCTATGCGTCATTTTCCACCAGTTGAGATCACGGTCATTTGACTGCTTTAATTGAGATAAACCCATCTAAAACGTCCACCATACAAAAGAATAGAGTCATAATATGATATTAATAATAATAAAACTATGTATTTTCATGCAGAGAGAGTGATTAGAGAACGCGTTATACTCGCGTCTCAGCAGTGGCTGGCTGGGCTATGCGTCATTTTCCACCAGTTGAGATCACGGTCATTTGACTGCTTTAATTGAGATAAACCCATCTAAAACGTGAATTATACAAAAGAATAGAGTCATAAGATTATATTAATAATAATACAATTATGTATTTCCATGCAACGATAGAAATAAGGAACGCGTTACACTCTGCCAGCCACCGCTGACAGACCTGCCAGAATCAAGACTGGCAGCTGCCACCAGCGCCACTGGCAGGTCACGTGACCTGCCAGAATCAGACTGGCAGCTGCCACCAGGTCATGTGACCTGTCAGTGGCTGCTGCCGCCAGCCAGTTGAAGATTGAACCCCCACTCCGTTCACGCACATCCGAGTTCCACCAATGCATTTTTGACCAATTAAATTAAGAGACAAAAATACATTAAAATAACAATATTAATTTTGTAAGTAGTCTAAATGTCTTACAAACTATAAATAAACGAATATGTAATAGTAGTATTATATATTTTTAATGATTCTTCGTTGTATTTATGAAATATTTTATGTTTGGGTCAGAGCAACACAAACTGTGCAGGACCTCTGAAGCATTCGGCACGGTTAAAATAACTCAAAATTATTACAATGACTGTGTATTTATTTCAAACACATAAAAGAAGTAAGTATTAATTAAAATCAAAGGTTTACTGTACAATCTGCTGTACAAGAACAGCACCACCATGTCATGCAAACACATAGATGTGTATGTCCTCCCATAAATAGACTTTATTTCCAAAAAATAGCCCCTACAACAGGGTAGCAGGAGGAAGAGAAAGGATCATTTACAGAGATTTTACAGATAAAACACTCACTGGGCTGTGCTTAAAATCTCACTGTAAGAGACAACATTTTAACCATAATCTAATCCAGCCCTATACAGCCCAAACAGATCTGAGTGACAGTCGAATAGTGAGAATAGGAAGTCTGGCTCGGAAAACGGAAAATAAGCAGAACATGAATGACTTGATGAAGCTGACTTGAACTGAAACAGAATCAACACATCTAAAGTAATTGGTAATAAAATGGTATTTCATTTATGTCTTTAAGGTTGAATGAAAGCAATAGTAGTCCAGGTGTATAGACCATGATGTGTAGTGTGTTAAAGAAAATAAACAACAAAACCAACAAATAAACCAGGGAAAAAACACCAATTAAAATGAACAAATATAAATGACAGAATTGCACCAAGCTGGCAAACTAGTCTGCCATGACAGAGAGAGTCAGCAAACTAACACGTTTCTTGTAGACACATACAGTAACTATCAGCTTTGCCATTACATTTGAACGCACTGACTTTATGCAGAAACAAAGAGATATCAAGAAAACTAATTATAGGAATTTGGAATGTGGTCAAAATAAGTCTTCTTGTGTCTACCTTTATGCAATCTGACAGACATTGTGAAAGACCCTGTTTTACAGAAAGAAAGTAAGAAAAAGAACCTGACACTATACCATGTCAACTTCATCTACATTTTCCAAATGATGCATAAACATTCCTTCTTAAATGAGGGCTTCTTAAAGGGTAATACCATGTTCTTGAGGAAGTGCAGGTAGTGCTCTAGTGTTACTAGTATGGTCAAGCCCCATTAAAACTGGGTGGAAATTATTTTTTGTCAGAGTGCTCCGATAAAAAGAAAACAAAACAGATCAGATGTAACTTTGGTAAATAAGCAAGGAAAAATGTTCACAGACGAATGTAAATTAGTTAATCCTGTATTAAATAATGTGTCCCATTTGTTTCATTTTGTATAAGTAAATGAGTATGTAACTGTCTCTCTCAGTTAAGCGTTGAGTCTTTCTCACAGATATCCTCCCATGCATAGCAGCAACAGCACGTGAACAGTCAGCAGGTAGAGTGACACCAGCAGAGGGGTGCGCTGCCGAGAGCAAAATGCGACTCGCAGCATTCGCAGCAGCCCAGGTCCACCACTACGAGTCTGAAATAAAGAAAATATATATAAAAATATATCCAAACATATGTGTGTATATATATATATAAACAACAAATGATGTGGAATTGCATTGAGGGTTTGTGTTTACCCGTATAACAGCACCCTCTGGTGGCTCAATAAGTACAGCCGTCTCTGACGTCATGGCTTGAGACGCTGTCTGCCACTCACCCTGTGTATAGCTGTGAATGAAGAAGGAAAATGACACATGTAGTATTTAGTCATTAATCATTATTTTACGGATTTAAATGTGAAAAGCAAAGAATTAAATTTGTGAATGAAAACTACAGTTGGTTCATATATGCAGTGTCTCCAAAAATATAAGTAGTTCATATTAATATCATTAATAAGTGTCTGAAAGCGTCCAAATAATTTTTGGAAGAATTGTATATGACAAATTTCACATAAAGGCAGTCTGCGGCAATAACGCCCACAGCCAGGAGCAGAGAGTTGATCTTAATCTGAGATTAGGGTCAGACCGTTTGAGGCGATCCTGTGCAGCAATGAGTTGCTCCTCTACTCTGAGTCTCTGTTCTGACTCCTCATCCAACCTGACAGAACCACACACATAGAGTTACTGTACAGCACTGGTAAGTGGGGAAATGAAAGTTGACACATGGAAAGTCACTGAAAGAGTCATAAGAGAGAACCATGTAACCTATGAGTTACAGTTTAATAACCTAATCAAGTAGTCTAGAAGTCATATTATCAGGTAAATTACTGTTGATGTTTGATCACCATCTATTTGAGAGAGCAGTAAAGTGTGGCAAACACAGTACTGGGTAATTACTTACAAATTATAGTTCATCACTGATTCCAAATTACATGACAAAAATTTTAGTAAGTAACATAATCCATTACACATTTTAGGTAATATAATCGGACTACTTTTAGATTACTTTTCATTTACTTTTGACCTACTGTAACTCACTAATGTATTCAAAACACTACAAACAATAGCCATTGATTAAAAAAAAATTAAGACAGAAAAAAACAAAACAAAAAAACAGATGAAAAGTGTTGAAAAAGATACGCTTAACTACTACATATCACATGCTTAATTCCTTTCAAATACAGTATTAGTAGTATGTTAGCTGTAGTATTATCTACAACTGCTATCAATGCAGTTTGTGGCACCGGTGCTAAAGAGATTGACATAATGCAACTGTAGATCAGTATAATTAATGAGAGGACTAAACTTGGCAGCAGTACCTTCTCTGGAGTTCAATGAACTCAGCTTTATATCCCTCATTGTGCTCTAGAGGGCCACCAGGTGCAGCGTCTATTGCAAGGCTTCCCTGAAGGACAAAGAAATCAGTACAATGAAACAGATCAAGGACTTCAAAGTTATATACTAAAGTGAGGTTAAAAAGTCTAAGACCAATAGAGAAATAAGCAAAATTGTGCAACAAGTCCCATCTCATATTACATAACAGTACAATGAAAAATATTTATTACTTATAAATGCCTCTAGCTACAAGAAAAGAGGTAGATGGATTGACTGAATATAAAACATTTCTAGGCTGCTTCCAATATCTCGTACTTGAAAATGAGATTATAGCTTTTTACCTGTCTTTGTGTTTGCTCGTGCCGTAATTTTGATGCCCGTGCTTCTTCCAGCATGGCAGTAAGCTGGCGAACCTGTTGGTCCCTGTCTGAGAGAGTGGTCAGGGTCTGCTGCTTCAAGAGCTCAGCCTGACCCTGCCAGTCCATCATCTCAAGCCTACACATGTAAATAAAAAAGTAAGAAATTGTAAGAGTATTTTTCACTTTTGGAGGGATAGAAATTCTGGTCAGAGTATACAAACATTTTCGGCTAATTTCTTTAAAGTGGTTTTCTGCAAGACTATCACCAGAACGGCAGAACTGCAGAGGGCATAAAAGTAATTAGTTAAACCTATAAATCTTACCTGAGCATTTCCAGTTCTTGCTTATCTCTGTCCATCTGGGCATCTTTATCATTCAGCTCTGCCATGATTTTTTCCTCTCGCTCTGCTGCCTTTCTTCTCTCTTCCTCCAAAGCCTTAGTGAGCCTGGATAGTTCACCAGATCCAAGTCGATCCAATTCAGACTTTTGCAAGTGCAGCTGTTCCAACTGAAGAATCAGGAGGGATGCAATTAATAGGTTGCAAATATATTTTTGTTTCTAATAAATTATCAGGTAATTCATTACATACCATTCTTTCCCTGTCATTTTGCAGTGCTGCTAGAGCATTTTTTAGACTCCACACTTCTCCTTTGGAGCCACTTGGAGGAGAAGCTGGGTAAACCGTCCGGTTTATTTCATCTAAACGGAGACGCAGCTCTATGGCCTCACTGATAGCTTGATCTCTTGCGACCTGCATAGAACCCATGGCTTGACCAAAAGACTTGTTCTGAGCTTGAAGCTGACTGACTGCTTCCCTCTCCTCCAGAAGCTGTTGCTCCATCACCAACAAGTCTCGCGCCAACTCCGCCACCCTCTCCTCTGCTGTTTCAGCTTCGGTTCGCAGAACGCCACCTTCCCAGCGCAGCTCCTTCAACTCTTTGCTGTGGACTGCCTGGGTCTCCTTCTCCAATTCCAAGGTCTCCTCCAAGGTGGTGATGCGCTTTCTAGCAACTTGGAGCTGTTCCCTCAGCTTCTCTACCTCAGCCCCGGGTGCATCTTGCCTATCAACACTTCCTTCGCTGGCCTGGATCAAATTCTCCTGCACCAATAGAGGTACCGTCCCTTGACCAATGTCTTTTTCAAGAGCCTGAATATGGCTCTCAAGATTTTCTTTCTCTCTGTCAAGGAAACTAATGCGCTCTACTTGGGCAGCAAGAATCTGCTTATGCTGAGAGTCCTTCATAGCAAGAACCTGGTTCAGGTCATTTCTGTATCCATGAAGCTGGGCAGCCAGCTTGGCATTCTCAGCATTGAGGTCATCCCGCTGTGACAACAAGGCTCGAAGCTCCTCCTTTAATCCGTTGTTTTCGCCTGCAGCCTCCTGGATAAGGCTGTCCTTTTCCATCATTACCTGAAAGGATGTGAGAGTACCAATCTTAAAAGATACCCTGAATTATTTATGCAAATGAGGCTATGCATTTTTTTCAATATCTAATCAAATTATTCAGAGCAGCATTACCTGGAGGTGTCTTTCCTCTAGCTGCTTGTATTGGCTGAGTACTCTGTCTCTGTCATCCTGCAGGGAGCCCATAGCTTTGGTAAAGGACTCCAGTTGAGCTCTGCTCTGGAAGGTATCCTCCTCAGCCTTACGGAGCCTCTCTTCTAAACCACGCAACTCCTCTCTCCTCTCCTCCAGCTCTTTCTCTGCCATCTCAGCCCTTCCATCTGCATCCTTTCTAGCCTCCTCTACAGCCTAAAAAAAAGAAAGTCTACTGTATTATTATATAGCATTAAATTACTAATAATGAGATGAATGGATATGCATGCATTCATTTCAGAAACTATGGTATTCAGTATATTAAGTACCTGTGTCACAGCTTGCTCCTTCTCACCAAGGAGCTCCATTTCCCTCTTCTCCTTCTCATCCAATGCAGCCTGAAGAGTTTCAGTAAGGTTCTTAGAAGATCCTAGGTCTGTCTCTAGTTGCTCAAGCCTCAAGTATAGTCTCTTTTCCTCTGTCTCCCTTTCCTTGATCACAGCGCGTGCCTCATTATTATCACTCTGAAGCTTGTCCACTGCTTCTTCTAGGGCTTTGGTGCGGTGGCGCAGTCCCTCTGCCTCTGTCTCTAGGGTAGTCAGCTGGGTGCGAGTTTGGGTCAGGTTGGTTTCTACCAGAATGAGCTTCTGCTGCAGTTCCCCTCTTTCTTTCTCAAGAGCTGCAAGGCTTTCATTATGTTTCTTTTCCAACTCAGACAGCTCTAGTTGTAGGTTCTCTTCTGCCTTTTGCATTCTGCAGACATACAATTTATTTATTATTGAACATTTACTGTAACAATTAAAGTATAATTACCAGATGTTAACAGAACCTGATTGAAACAAAACAAACCTTTCCAATAAACTCTGCAGCTCCTCTTTTTGGGTGGTCTCCCTCTGGAGTTGCTCAGCAAGTTCTTTGGCACGGGTTTCAGCCTCCCGAACATCAGCCTCCTTTTCCTGCAATTCACTATGAAAACGATTCTCCCATTGCTTGGCCTCATCCAGCACTCGATCACGATCATCCTGCAGGGACGACATGGAGCGCGAAAAGGCTGCCAACCGAGCCAGTGCTTCATCCAGACGGGCTTGCATTTCCTGGGCATGCCTGTCTGCGGCCTCGGCAATACTCCTAGCCTCTAGAGTTGCCTCTTCCTCCCTCTCCCGCTCTCTGTAAGATTTTTCTAGTCTTAATTCTATCTGTTTAAGCTCGGCTCCAAGGCGATACCTGACTTCATCCAGGGTACGCTCCGCATCTGCCTTCAACTTGGCCTCTTTGCTTTGTACCATTTGTTCTGCAGCTAGTTTGTCTGCTTGGGCCTGCTTTGCTTCTTCCAGCGCTATGTCCAGCTTCCCTTTACATGTTGAAAGTTCAGATGCAATACTTGTTCTGTCTTGCATGATCTTTGCAATTTCCATGCGTGCTGCCTCAAGTTCTGCACTCAGCTCATCTCTACCCAACAGCAATGACTTCACTTCTTTACCCAGTTCGCTTATTCTTTCCTGGTACTCAATGCAGTCTTTCTGTAGCTGACGTACTTCAAGTTGCTTTTCCCTCAGAAGTTCCTCAAGCTGACGTGTTCTGTTTTGACTACCTTCTTTAAACCTCTGTGCAGATTTCAACTTCTGCTCCAGCTCTCTATGTTTGCCTGCCTCAGCCTCTGCCTCTGTTCTTTCTCGTTGGGCCTGCCTCATGTCCTCCTCCATCCTGGCTGCCCGGCCCCTCTCACTTGCCACCTCAGCTTCCAGCTCAGCCCGCTCTCTCTCCAGTGTCTCCAATTCCCTCTGCATGTCAATGAGGCGATCACGACTATCAGATGCCTCTTGCTGGTAGCCTGCAATGCTGCCATTGAGCTGAGCCAGCTGGTTCATCAACCGCTCCTCTAGGTCATCTCTTTCAGCCTCTAGGCTAGTGCGGAGTTCTTGCAGTTGTGTCTCTTTCTTAGAGCTCTCTTCCTTCAGGAGACCCTCTCTTTCTAAAGTCTCCTGAAGCTGCTGCTTGAGGGAATCCAGCTCTGCATTAAGCATGGATTCTTGCTTGTTTCTGGATTCCATGTGATCCTCAAGAGCAGCTTCAAGTTCCCTTATCTTAGTCTCTGCTGTTTCGAGAGAGGTCTCCAGTTCCTCAAGCCTCTCCTCAGTTTGAGCAGTCATTTTTGCATGCACTTTTGTGACTTCTTGTTCAAGTGCAGTACTAATGGATTCCACTGGCTTAGTGAGATTAGCTTCAGGGGAAATGCTAACATTCTGGTATTCTTGGATTTCAATTAAATCAGGACTCGTCTGCTGTGTGATGACTTTAACCTCCTTAATGGTCTCCATGGAGCATGTGTCCAGGGTTTCACTGTTCTTTTTGTCAATTTCCTCAGCCAAACGCTGTCTCAATTCCTCAGCTTCATGCTCCAAAGAGTTTTTATCAGTCATAGCAATATTATAATTTGTTTTCAAGGTCTCAAACTCTTGTTTGACTCTCTCAAGCTCTTGTTTCAGCTCAGTTTCTGTACGTGTGACCAATTTCTTCTCTTCCTGCTCCCTAAGCTTTTCATTCTCCTCCTCTAGATCCATAATCTTTTGATGTTTGACCTTGGCAAATTTTCTCATTTTTTCTTTCACAACATCCACCTCCTTCATAGCTTCCTCAGCTAACCTCTCTGCCTCTTGTCTGGCTACCTCATGAGCTCGTGCCTTGGCTGCTAACTCCTGCCTCTCCTGTCGAGCGGCTTCAAGCACTCTTCTCACTCGTTCAGCTTCATCACTCACATTTTCATATGACTTGAGGAGGGATTCATATTCCTCTTTCATGCTTTGCACCTTATCTTCCAGCTGCCTGCACACTTGTTCGGATTCCTCTTTGGCACTCTCAGCTTGCCGTTTGCATGCATCCTTCTCATTCAAAACACCCTCCATAGCAAGTTTAAGGCTCTCACAGGATGCACTCAGACTCTGGTTTTCCAACAAAGTTCGATCCACCTCCTCAATTAACTTCTCCCTCTCTTCTCTTGACTTGTTCAGCTCCACCTCTATTAACTCCAGCTTCTGTTGTAGCTCTAATTTAATCTTCTCAGCAGAAGCCTGTTCCTCCTTCAATGCCTGTTTCTCTTTGATTGCCTCCTTGCGTGATACAAGAGCAGCCTGCAGTTTACGTTGAAGCTGTTGGAGTTTGGCACTATTATCTTTCTCTTCTTCCTCACGTTGTGGCATTTCTGCTTCCAGTTTTTTTACCCTATCTTGCTCAGCTTTAAGCTCTTCTTGTAATGAAGCAATCTGCTGATCTTTCGCCAATACCGTTTCCTGCATCTTAAGTAGAAGAGAACTTTGTTCATTAAGCTGTTGGCTTAAATCAATAATCTCATCATTCTTGTTTTTAAGAAATTGTTTAAATTCTTCCACTTCTGACTGAAGTGCTTTGATTGGGGACTCGGCATCAGAGATGCTTCTTTTAGCTGCTTCCCAAGCTTCGTCCACCTCCACTTTCAACTTCTCTGCATGAGCTTCGGCTCTTTGACATTTCTCCCTAAGAGCGTCTATTTCCTCAGTGAGAGAATCAATCTGCCTCTCCTTTTCTCGCAAGACTTCAAGTTCTTGGGAAAGCTCTTTAAATTTGCAATCTGTGAGTGACTGAGAGGACTGGCTCTCTTGTAAACGCATCTCTAATTCCGCACGAGCAGCCTGCTCAACTCTTAATTCCTCCTGAAGAGCACTTACAATGTCCTCATGATCTTTTATCATGGGCTGCTGAGATTGCTCACCAGGTTTATGTTGTTGTGCCTCAGTCTCAGCTGAAGCAAAATCCACCCAGTCCTCCTGAACCCAATCATTTATCTCTGGTTTCTCTAGATTCTTTGTAGTAGACCCAACATTACCCTCCACATTCACACTCACTACTTTATCTGCTGCATTCTTTGATTCTAGCAGACCTTCTAGCTCCATAACACGATTCAACAACCCAGTTTTCTCTCCCTCTTCAGTTTGGAGGCGTTCAAGAAGCTCACTGCACTCTTCTTTCTGTTGTTTCATCTGTTCAAGATGATGGCGATCTTTCTCTTGAGCTTTCGCAACAGTGTCCTCATAAGCATCAGTAGCTTCCTGAAGCTTTTTATGCAGTGTGTCAATGTCCGATTCCATGGACGCTATCTGCGAAAGAAGTCTATTTTTGTCGTCGGCTGCCTGTGACATTTGTTGCTCATTCATTTGTACATACTGCTTTGTCAAATGTTGTATTTCTGCATGAGACTCAGTCAATGCTTGATCTTGTTTATGGATTTTTTGTTCCAGACTTGTTAAGGTCTCATCTTTCAAATGTAAGACATCTCTGGTCTCTTGTAACAAAGCATCAAGTCTCTGTATTTCTAGATCTTTTTCCTTAATTTCATTTTTAAAATGAAGAGTTGTTCCCTCATTATCATCTCTTTCCTTTTCTTCCCTGCTCTCAGCCTCCTTCTCGAAGTCTGCAACTTTTTTCATCAATTCTTTCCGCTGTATCAGAGCTGCCTGCAGCTTTCTCTTGAACTGTTCTCCATCTTTCTTCATGGCAGCCATTTGAGTACCCAAGTCCTCTTTCTCTTTTCGTAAAGCAACAAGCTCCTCTTTTTCTGCTGTTTTATCCTCTAGGATTTTCTGCTGGTCATCCCTGACACTCTCAAGTTCATAGATTTGCTCTTTTAGCTTTTTGACTTCACTGGATAATACAAACTTTTCCTCTCCAGCCTGGAGTAGTTTGGCAGTCATGCTATCATTGAGTTCCATCATCTCCTGGTCTTTCTGTGAAAGACACTTTTGTAGGTCATCCAGCTCAGCATTCCTGTCAGTGAGAGCAGCTTTTGCCATGTCAGCTTCCTGGGAGACCTGCACTAACCTGCCCTCCATATCCAAGAGCTTCTGTTCCAGTTCAGAGGAAGCAAGCTCTCTGTCCTCCAGTTGAACAGCCAGCATTCTAGCTTGACCTTCTTGTTCAACAACTCTTTGTTGGGCTTCATCAAGGCCTGCCTGTAAAACTTGCAGCATATCATCTTTAGAGCAAACCTCTTCCTTCAAGTTCTCAAACTGCTTAGCAACACTTTGCCCATCTAATTTTTCTTGCTCAATCAATGCCTTCACTTCGATCAGCTCTTTCTCATAGATGTTTGCCCTGGACTCAGCCTCATTTTTGGAAACTGTGAGTGACTTCAATGCTTCCTCCAGCTGGAAGACTTTCTCCTGTGATTGTAAGGCTGAGTCTTTAAACTGCTGAAGCTCTCCCAGAAGTTCACTATACCTTTTCTGAATCTCTTCAGCTAAGACCTGTGCAAAAGCTTGACCAGTGCTTGAATCTGTATTTAGCAGACTTCCCTCCTGTTGGCCAAGACGTATCTCTACAGTTTCATGGATAACTAAAGGTGGTGATTCAATATCAACTATGCAGCTAGTTGATGCAACCTGCTCTTCACAGGTCTCTTCCCAAGATTGTGTGGATAAGCGCAGTGAGGCAAAGTCCTGAACTTGGGCCGGCCACTCTTGAGTCCCATCTTGGTTGACTGCTTCCAGAAGAGTCCAGCTACTATGAGCCACCTCTGAATCACTGCTTGTCACCATCTCATCTGAGGAAGTACCCTTTGATTCTCCAGGAGAATCAGGTTGAGGTGTGATAAGCTCAGGGCTACTCTCATTGCCAGCAGAGACAGACAGAACAGAGGTGTCTACTGCCACAAGTGTTGTCTCTTCCTCTTGTGAGCCTTCAAGAACCTCAGATAGAGCTGTAGAGTTGTCGTGCAACTCAGTGATGTCTCTTCTATTTACACTGTCCACACTTTCCTCATCTGGGATATTCAGAGTTCGGCATGTGGTGAATGACAGTTTTTCTCGGAGAGCAAAAAGTTCTCTTTCTCTGTCTGCAAGCTGCTGCTCCAGAAACAGTATCCGATCAGACTGTAATTCATTTTCTGAACTATGTCCATCTCCACTGTTATCTGAAACAGAAATCATGAGACAACCAAGTGAAAATCATAAAATAACTTAAGCATGCACAATTAAGCATGCAAAATGTATCATGTTTAAACTGCATATTGTGTCAAGTCTAAATTCTTAACTTCCTGTTTATGTTTTGTTTTTGATTAAGGAAACCTGCCTTTCTGGTTGTCCTGACTATTATCTAAACATTACAAACACTGCAAACATTTTTTCATTTAGAAACCACAATGTTCTATACTAGAGAACAAGACAATTATGGAATAAAATGGAATTGTGTCACTAAAAGAAGCACTGCAGTTCAAAGTACATTCAGCTACACAAGGGCAAACATTAAACTCACCCTGGTGCGTCCTGTCCAAATCCTTCACAGACAGGTCAGTCACATGATCACCTAATGACTCACCAGTAACCTAGGAAAGACAAGCCCAAGTTATAACAAACAATATGCTCACACTAATGCATGCTTATTGAGAGTGCACTTGTCTGCTGAATTCCCACAGTAACTGCAGTTATTTGAATACCATAACAGACCATACCTTTATTAATACTTCATAACTATGCCCTTTTATGTGGGGCTAGAAATAGGAATAGATGATGAAAATCAGGGGGATTATGATATCTCTGGCCTGATAATCTGTGAGACAAACCGTCTAGGCATTAATGTCACCTTGTGTCTGTTGCACCAGACACAGATTGTGCTATGTACATCCAAATGAGTTTGCTACAGCAGACACTTTGCCCTAGACAAGGGCATCTTGTTCTGTGGAGCATCTCCATTGCATCAATAACTTTTCAAGCTTGTTGTTAGGTGCAAATTGTAAGTCTGATCGCTATGAAAACTAATAGAACAATAGCACAACTGTACAACAATCCATATGATTTGAATTATCATTCATGCAAATAGCATAAATAATGTATGACAGATTTAATACCAAGAACCCCAAGTACTTATCTGAACACTTAAGTATGAGCAAAAGTAATAGTGAAGATTGCCTTAACTCTTACTAATTGCATTTAAAAGACTAAAAAGAGCAACAACTGCTCTGAAAAACACAAAGCAATGTTTAAAACGCTTCAACATATTTTTGCAATCCACCTACCTGAACAGTCAGAAGTTGTTGTTCCAGTTCCTGTATCCTAGCAACTGCTTCCTCTCCTTCAGCTGTGCTTTTATTGAGTTGACCTAGAGCATCAGGTGCATTAAGACATAATTACTTTTTGATCACAGTACAAACAACTTGCCCTATATTGTTGTTTTGATTGATAAAAATGCTTCCAAGGACAGTTTACTCAAACTACAAAAGCTGCTTTGAACTTTGTTCTCCTGGGCTGTTTACCTTGCAGAGATTGTAGAGTGAGTGTGAGCTGAGATATGCGTGCTTGACTCTCTAGCTGTTCATCTGTAATGTTGCTCAGACGTGCTCCTATGGCAGGTAACACCTCTAAGAACTGTGCGGGGTCAGTAGGAACGGATATTTCCACCTCTGCCTCCTCAGTAGTTGTCAAAGACTGAATTCCTCTCCAAAGTTTCTCCAGTGCATCCTTGGTTTGAAGTCCTGCTTTCTGATCCTCTTTACTGGCATCCAGTTTCTCTCTCAATGACTCAAGCTCATTTTCCATCTGTGCTAAGTGATCTCTTTCACTCTTAGATTCTTCTTCCCTAGCTCTTTCTACTTCTTCAAGCTTCTCCTGAAGATGATGAAGCTCTTCCATGCGACTTGCAACCTCCACCTCTAGCTTCTTTGTCATTTCCTCTTTCTGTTTCTCTGCGACTTCCAGACAGGCTTGCAAGTTGGCCAGCTCTGTCTCAAAGCTTGTTTGTCTCTCTTGTAATGTCTCCAGTCTTTCTCTCTCTTCAGCTGAAAGTTTTTCCCTCAGTTCATCCAACTCTGTCGTCTTTTTCAGTAATTCAGCATTGAGAGCAATGATGGTCTGCTCTTTTTCACTTTCTGTTGTTTCTAATCTGGCTTCTAGAGATACTTTCATGTTGGCCAGCTCTGCCTCAAAGCTAGTCTTGCTCTCTTTAAATTTCTCCTGCATTTGGTCATTCTCTCTTTCTTTGAATTCAAGCTTTGCTCTCATTTCATCCATCTCCGCTGTCTTTTTCAGCAATTCACTGTTGAGAGCACTAATGGTCTGGTCCCTTTCACCTTCTTGTGTTTCTAATCTAGCTTCTAGAGATACTTTCATGTCGGCCAGCTCTGCCTCAAAGCTAATCTCTCTCTCTTTCAATTTCTCCAGCATTTCTTCCTTTTCTCTTCGCTCAGATTCAAGTTTCTCTCTCATTTCATCCAACTCTGTGGTCCTTTTCAGTAATTCAGCGTTGAGATTGGTAACATTGATGTTGAGTGCACTGATGGTATGCTCTCTCTCACTCTCTGATGTCTCCAATCTGGCTTCTAGGCATACTTTCATTTTGGCCAGTTCTGCCTCAAAGTCAGTTTCTCTTTCTTTCAATTTCGCCAACGTTTCTTCTTTCTCTCTTTCTTCAGATTCAAGTTTTGCTCTCATTTCATCCATCTCTGTTATCTTTTTCTGTAATTCAGTGTTGAGAGAATTGATGGTCTGACTCTCACTATCTGAAGCCTCTAGTCTGGCTCTAAGAGCCTGGAGTTCTTCCTCAGCTCGCATGGCCCACTGCTGCCTCTCCTCTTCTCTCAGTCTCTGGGCTTCTGCCAACTCCAGCTCCATTTGCCTGAACTGAGCAGTCAGAATCTGCACAATTGAAACATTCATCATGCTTAAGGGTCAACAAATAACTGGGCTTTCTATACATACTGTAAAAGGAAATAATCCTATAATATTTTTGAATGAACTGCTTCTTTAATCTGAGCTTTTAACCTAACCACAACAACAAGAAATTCTGTTGGTTACTTGGATTCTATTTTTAATCACTGCTGGGTATCCCCACCCTGCAGTGAAATCTAACTGCTACATAGTTGTATGTTGTTATGGACAAATATCTCTTGATAGACTGTGATGATTTGTAACATATTTTGCAGTAAAAATTCCAGGACACAGTGTAAACTATACGTGTTATGCTGACCTGTTTCTGCTGGTCTGCACTGTTGAGTTCCTGCTGCAACATTTCTAGGACTTCTGAACGAGAACGCAAGGACTCCTCCAACTCCTCTATGCGCTGCTGAGATGCACGAAGAGCCTGTAAAACAATAAACAGGATTAATGCAACACAGGACGAGATGTATAGATACTTGCTGCAGGGTTTGATTGATCAGAAATGAACAGACATGTAAAAGAACAGTCTTAATCTGAGCTTTCTTTCTTAATTCCTGTCCAACAACATGCTGTTAAACATAACATGCCAAGAGTTGGATGCTGCTCATAGAATGTGGAAATGCATACACCCTGAAACTAGACAGCTTAGATCAAAATTGCCATGGCAACATGATGAGCTATGATTTCATGCTTTATAATAACACACAAATATGGCTACAACACCACCAACAAATATTGATTGAAAGGAAATACTTAACCTTTAGATTAACAATTTCAGGAGGTCACAGAAAAGATTATAACAATCACAGTAATATTATATAATCTTTATTATGCTGAAAATTAATATTATTAATTTTTCTCTGTTTCTTGCCATTTTTGAAACCCTGTAAACAAAACATGGGACATGTCTGAATGCAGGTTATAACTTGTGTGACTGCATTATTTTCATGCAATAAAGATAAAATAAACGTGATAATAAAAATTAAATTAAATTAAACAGACAAAAATGTAAAAAATTAGTCAAATTAATCAATCAAAACTTATAGCATAATGGGTAACAGGCTTGTAAATTTCACCTAAATTAAGCTAAACCTCAGTAGCTAGCTAGTTTGGGACCTAATGTTGGTTTTGTAGTTAATGATAAACTTTATTTCCTATCTTCATCCCATCATTTTTTTTTTTTACAATAACTTTGGTAT
The DNA here is from genome assembly GCF_024489055.1 of Chanodichthys erythropterus. NCBI lineage: Eukaryota > Metazoa > Chordata > Actinopteri > Cypriniformes > Xenocyprididae > Chanodichthys > Chanodichthys erythropterus. The sequence continues at coordinate 18,860,903 of NC_090228.1, forward strand.
GTTTGAGCTAACGAATACAGTCAACACTACAATCTGTGCAAAGATTGAGAAAATTAAATATCAAAGAAAATGGAATATTAAAAGTGAACCTTATTTATGGAAAGTGCCAAAACATGAGAAATACCTGCTCTAAGTCAGGGTCATTTGAGGTCTGCGTGAGACTGAGGAGTTCCTGTTCATGTTTAAGGATTTGATCTTGAAATCGGACATCTTTTTCTTTCACCACAGCTTGCAGGATTCGCACCTGGACAACATTTAAAAAAACAAAATAGGAGATATACCATTTAAGAGTGAAATACTGAGATCTGGGGCCGTATTCACAAAACATCTTAAGGCTAAAAGTAGCTCCTAACTTGTCGATTTAGGAGAAACTCTTAAAAATAATGGGCATGTCAGTCCTAATTTTAGGAGTCCTACATTTTTGTAGAGTATTTCACAAAGCTAAACTAAAACTAGCTCCTAAATCTGTGAAACGTTATGAGTATTCAAGAGGACACCTAAGTCACTTAGACCAAATTACAAACAATCCTAATCCACCCAAAGACACTGTACACCATTGAGGCAATAGCGATAGAGCCTTAGGTGCTGAACCTTTTCTTCATAAATGCAATACATTTTGATTTATAGAATCTACAATGAGATGCCAAAAAAAAAAAAAAAAAAAAAAACCTTTAACAAATAAATAAATATTGTCTGATTATCTGTGGCAATGGTTTTCATGAGTTCACATTTACAAATGATTGAATAGAGTTTAAAAAATTAAAAAATAAACGTATTTGGTGTGCTGTCCAAGGGGATCGAGAGCTCTGAGCTTGGAATTTAGCCTAAACCCAAAGTTATCTCCGTATCTCCAGTGAGGAGCAGGGTGGCGGAGGGATGCAGAAAACTGTCAAAGTAACTATAGGTGAGTCGGCTCTCGTCTGTATATATATTACTCCTCTCAATCTGTGCCCATGTTTTGTTTACAGGGTTTCAAAAATGGCAACATGACACCTCATTCTACAATATTTCTATGATTAAATTGCTGACTCCTCCCCCATCAGCCAATCACTGTGTGTATACTCCATAGCAAGGAGGTCAACCCCGCCCTTACTCTTAGCTTAAGACTTCAGTCTATTCCTTAGTAAAAGTTTGTCTCAGCAGCTTTGTGAATAGGTTATAAGAGAAAACTCTTAGCTAATAACTTTTACTGCTATTTAGGAGAACTCTTAGTGGTAAGATTATTACAGAAGGCCCTAGACTATTACAGAAATAATAAAACAGTACCTTCAAAAACATTGATCATCATATGACACATTTCAAGATCTTAACAAAATAAGCACCTCAGCTTAAAGACATATGCTCTGGGTGAAACACACCTGCTCTGCATGACCCTCCTCTCTCACACGTTGTTCAGCCTCCCAGAGCTGCTGTTGGAGGATCTTGTTGGAAGACTCCGCCTGGCTGAGCTTTTCTTTCAGCTGCCGGAGTTCCTCCTCCACTTCTGGAGCCATTTGGAAGGAGCTCTCTGAATTCTAAAAAACATTTCATCATCATGACACTGCAGGCAAAACTAATTCATTTTGCAAACACTGAGTATTTATTTAGATAAACAAAAAGCACCACAAATTATAATCATAATGGAATACATTGTTACATTAAATAATATAAGTTATAAATTAACACACTACAAAAAAGTTATCCAAGACCACATCATGCTTAAAATAACACAAATATGTCAACATTACCTGACTGCTGTTCAACGCTTCTTGTCCTTTGAGCTCAGCGATCTGTTTGTTTAGGGAGGCCATCTTGGCTTTGGCTTGCAGTTTAAGCTTTGTAAACTTGACTTCTGCCTGTTCTTTCTCCTCCTGTATGAGGACAAACACAGTTGCAAATACAAAACCAAGCTTTAGACCTGTTAATATTCATGGTCTAGTTAGTGCCACTTCTTCCTTTTACATTATGCAAGCCCACACCTTGAGCTGTTTTTCAGTGCTGGCGAGCCGACTGTCCTTCTCTCGAATCAGCTCCTTCAGCTGAACCACCAGCTGCTCAGTCTGGGCCAGCCTCTCCAGGACCTCTTCTGGGGGCCCTGGGCCCTCCAGGGATGCTTCAGAATCAGGCTGGGGCTGAGGCACCAACCCATCCTGCTCCAAAAAACAACATTCAAAGAGTGCTCTTTAGATGGTTAATCACTCCCTTCTAACTATGTTAGTATTCAAGTCAGCATGAAATGGACCTATTTCATCATATTTTCTACATGCATGTTATACCATGTATATATATGTTCATCCATGTATGCATCTCATTTTAACCTTGCAAAGTTTAATGAAAATGTCATAACTTGATCTTCTGGTAAAACAACAGACTTCAGTTTGGTGATGTATGCCGATTCTCAAATCATTTAGTCTGCTTAAACCCCGCCCCCAATCAACTGCAAACTCACATTCATTTTTGAGTGCCAAGCCTACATCTCAACATCTAATCAAGATTAGAGAACCAAGACCCCATCCGGCCTTTTTTTCTTTTCCGATAATCTGTTACACTTGGATGTACATCACAATACGGAAGGAAATACCTGTTGCTACTTCTGTTTCATCACAACTTCAATAACAACTTGTGTTAAAGTCACCATGAAATCAAAAATTGACTTTTTTTTTGTGAATATTGCAGCATTTATTATAAATGATTTATCCATTCATTTTTTTATTTCTTTTTTAATTCATGTGCCCTCGTACTCTTTAATCAAAATAAATAGGGATGCACCGATTTTGGCCGATAACCGATATATTGGCTGATAAATCTAAATCAAAATGATCTGAAGTAGGGGGTGTTCGATTCCAGGTTTTTTGGAGTCGATGGAATCGACTAAAAGTCTTAAAAGTGCTTGGATATGAGAGTTAAATATACTAAAATGAATACAATACATAAAAAAATGCATACGATAATGTACACTTATTAATGTGTTTATTGTTGATGTGAGTTTTTTATTATTTTTATGTATGGTTAGTTTAATGAACATAGTTAACTATGGAAAATCAAATCTATATTTATTGCAATAATATAAGCTACCATCAATACTAAAGCTGACACGGAGGTATGTATAATTACAAACTAATGTCACGACTGTTATCCATTTCTAAAGTAAGCTACATGAACGTATGTGTCAAAGTTTCTGCGACAGCTCTCTGACGCGATTCATCAGTGTCCGAATTCCTCGCTTCATTTCGTTCACTCCTTGCTTAGTGCACTTAACCATAGACATTATGCACTTAACTGCCATGCATTATGTAGGCTATGGATTCGAGAATCAGTAAACAAGTGAATGATTCCGGACACAGCAACAGAGAAGACACAGAGAGTCGATTCCTGTGCTGGAGTCGATCCCGACTCTGGGGCTATTCGGAGTCGAGGAATCGACTCTTTTGGAGTCGACTCCCCAGTGTCTCAGCTGAAGGAAATAATCCATTATTTATCGGCTTTAATAAATCGGCCAAATTTTCTTAACAGGCCAATAACATTAACATTAAAAATGAAAATATATCGGCCGGTACCGATATGGTGGCCGATATATCGTGCATCCCTAAAAATATCTTCCCCCTCCCTCTTGCAGCGACATCTCTTCTCTTTTCCAATGATGTGTTTACTAGTGTGGGGGCGGGACAACCTGTCACTTATATGAGATCGACCAATAGCAAACTACAACCATCCAATGATCAAATCATTTCCCAAAGGACCAAATCAAGGCCTGCCTGACATTTTTTCCTACTGAATAAGCCACTTATGTCTCAATAAGAAAGAAAAGACTTTCGTAACTTCCATTTCATGCCAACTTTAAATTAGCACTGCTCTTTTTCATCCACTTATGCTTGACTTATCTTTAGTGATGCATGCAAGTAATTTTAAAGTCCGCATGAACCAGAAGTTGCAAACGACTTTTCTCCAGTGTTGTGACGTATTACCAAGTGAAACAGAATATTGAATAGAGGGCAGAGTTTTACTTTAGCGCTCCTCCTCTCAATCTCTCACTCATAGCAGACACACGGTTGCAGGGGAGTGGTTTACACGTTTTCAACCCAAGGTTGAAAGGTGCTAAAGAGGATCTTTTCGTCGACTGAGAAACCAAAGACTGTTACTGAGTTTTTGAAATGAGCGCATTCGTAAGAACAACCCCCCTCCTTCAAAGGAACGCCTCCCAAAACTTGTAAACACTCGTATTGGAACACGAGTGTTTACCACCAGCATTCGCTCTGTCGTGTTAGTGGATTCATTATGTCGGACTCACCGCAGGTAACTCATAATCTGCAGTTGTTACTCTTGTCTCCTGACAAAAACATTGCATGCGGCGCCTGTGGAGTGTGGAAAGTTACTGGAGAGCGCAGCCGCGCTCGTCTCTCACAAGGAACGTCATGGCAGTGATTGACAAGCCAGAGGGCCAATCGGATCGGCTGATGTTTTTAAGGCCCTACCTCGTGCACAGATGATGTATATTAATATTATTCCTTTCAGTGCACCTAATAAATAGTCTTTTATCAGTTAGTAAAGACAGTTTCAAGTAATATTGCAAAAATGTATAAAACAAAACATCCTCTTTAGCACCTTTAAATGGGAAAATAAGGGCCTTTAACTGAAGTATGATTGGTTCCAAGGTTTGTCCACTCACCTGGGAGTCTCCTTCGGAGCGTTCCTCACCCGAGAGCTCCTGGAGGACCGAGGACACCCCTTGGGTCAGCCGGCTAAACATGGCTGACCTGCATGTAAATATATGCAATGAAATGTTAGTTCACAGCTTGTTAGTTCATATTTTCTCAAGCTCTTTACTGTGTGAATTATTGAAACTGTTTTAACATGTTTAGGACATAAGTAAAGATAAAGCCAGAATCTGATTGAAGGGTTAGTTCACCCAAAAATGAAACCTTTATGGATCTTGAGAGAGGAAATGTCATTGCTCCCTATGCAGGCCTCACGGAGCCATCGGATTTCAACTAAAATATCTTAATTTGTGTTCCGAAGACGAACGAAGGTCTTACGGGTGTGGAACGGCATGAGGGTGAATAATAAATGACAGTATTTTCATTTTTGGTTGAACTAACCCTTTAATGCTTAAGCACATCAATGCCATTTTTATAGACTTATTTAAAGGGACATTTGATTCTCCATCAGGCAACACCAAGCAATGGCATTGAATATGATCATAGTAATTGTAAAAATTAAATTTAAACTTCATGTCAAGGCACCTTTGAAATACCATCTGGCCCTTGTAAATTAAATGGCATCTCGGTTGCATTACATCACATTAATAAATCCATACAGTGAACAAAGGAAAAGATCTTACAGTTGGGTTAGTCTATATATGTATTTAAAGTTACTGTATTTCTCACAGATTTTGATTGGACATTGACTGTGAACACATCACATCCATAAATAGAACACTTGATGAGCTCAAAACTGGATCCTTTATTGGTTACATAACGTGTGTCCCCTCTGCGGACAGTAGCTAAAGGAGGCGTGAACACAATAACAACACTGTGTCTATCTTTATTGATAATACATAACCACCCTTGGCAGAGCCAAAAAGCGGAGAAAAACGAAGAGAACCGAACGACGCCGAAACAAATATATCTGACTGCGGCTGCGTCGCTTTCATTTTGTCTACACAACAGCAAAGATTATTCAGCGACTCTTCTTCCTTGTGTTTTAAAATCGATTGATATCAGCACAAATGATCGAGACGCATAAAGGTATGACTTTTATTTTATATGATGGTTATAAAACGGCATTGTTAAAGCCCAATGAGCGGCAGTAATGAGCGCAAGCTTTAAGTGAGCTCGTGCTGATGACTCGTAAACAACTGTAACGAATCGATATTTATAAACGTACTTGTGTTTGTGCATGTCAACGACTGAATACGTTTAGAAGCAGCTTGTTAATGTTATTAAGCATGAAACTGACCTGTTTAATCGGCGCAGGGAAGAGCTGCGTGGTTTATTTGATCAATTTCGTCTCCAGGATTTCAGAGCCACATCACCAAACATCCCGGAAACAGAAACTCAGCGCTGTGATTGGACCACGCATGGGAGTGTGTGAAAACAACAAGTGACTCTGTGAGGCGCAAATACTGTACACCAAGGGACCGTCAACAAATATAAAACGTAGAATCAAAATTTAAGGACTAAGTAGGCATGGTTGCTTGCAGAAGATAATACAAATATTATTTTAGGTTTGAAGTTACTTAATGGTTCAAAACAGAATGGGAGGACATGATTTAAAGCTTAACATGATTATTAATTACGGAAAACAGTTGGGACGCAGTCTCATTCTGTTGGCACACTATACCACAGTGTTTGTAATCTTTGTATCTCGCTCTGTGAACTGTTTTGTGGAAGTAATCAAGTGGATGTCGATGTTTGCCAGATACACAGTAGAGGTATTTGAATCCATTCATAGGAGCCTAAACTGGTGGACCAGAAGATGCAGTAGGACGTCCATAGAAATGCTCTCCAGCAGCGACACAGAGTCGGAATGAGAACGGACAATATGAGGATAATGTTTCTCACAAAAAAATGAAGAAACCATGGATCTTAAATGGAGTTATAGACTCCAAGGAGAACAATACCATTGCATCTGTACGTGCAGAATTTTGTAGTGTTTATGTACTTGTACGTCGAGTCTCAATTTTCTGTTCACTTCAAAGGGCTCACTGAAAGCAATGAGGTTAAAGGAGAGTCCACAGAGTGTTATAATAACCACGCCTGATAGACTGAACTCAACATCTGTTTTTCAAGTCTAAACCAGTATTTACTGGAATGAAAAACAATGCAAAAAAGTTAAGATAAGTAAATCCTAACTTATTTTGCCTCACAGTTAATCCTAAACAGTGTTGTTTTGCCCGAACAAGTTTTTTTTTAAATCATTCTATATCTACTGAATGCAGTTTAGCAGTGAGGGAGATGAGCCTAAAATTACTATTAGCACATATGTGTCTGATTGGACATTATATGGTTGGAGCTGTTGTATGTTGCTTTAAATAATAATAGTAAAATGTATCCTGAAACAAGTGGGATTTGTATCATCAGTAGCATAGAAAACTCAGATACTCTAGCACAGGGGTCCTCAACGCTGGACCTCAAGATCAACTTTCCTGCAGAGATTAGCTCCAACCTGGATTAAACACAGCTACCTACTTGCAATTTAGAAGTAATTAGCTTGTTCAGGTGTATTGGATTAGGGTTAAACTCTGCAGGAAAGTGGATCTCGAGGTCCAGAGCTGAGGACCCCTGCTCTAGCAGGTTCATCGTTTTTGTGGGATAACCTAAACTTATTTAGCTCAAAAATATTATGTTTTAATTAGTCTGTCAGGGATCAACTAGGAATGCCGTATCCAAAGGAAGCTAAACAAGGGAAACACTGGGAGCAGAAGACAGCTCTGTGACAGGGTCACTTTCACATTTCAGGGGTTCTCTGAAATGTATGCTATTTTAGTATGATATACTATTATAGTTTTTGTTAATATTTTTTATTAGATTTTATTTTTATACATTTATGTTTTCATTTTAACTTTTAAGAAATTTTGTTTTTGCCTGTTTTGGTCATTAAGTTGGCTTGAGAAAGCCAACTTAGTGAAATGCTATTTAAACTTAAAGTTATTATTATTCTTCTGAGACTAAAAACTCTACAACTCAGACTTTCAGACTATTTCGACTCGCGCATATCTATTCTAACTGATCAGACTGACAGTTTTCCTAAAAATTATGTTAAAAAATCCCACTTTCATTGATGGAATGTTCAAATGAGCCAAGATTGTTCAAACTGTTCAAATTTAAACTATCTATCTATCTATCTATCTATCTATCTATCTATCTATCTATCTATCTATCTATCTATCTATCTATCTATCTATCTATCTATCTATCTATCTATCTATCTATCTATCTATCTATCTATCTATCTATCTATCTATCTATCTATCTAGCTTTCTCAAGCCAACTTCAAAGTTTGTCTCAACAAACCTCAACAAACATTTTTTTTTTGTATTAAAAGTATACCTATATAGTTTTTATTAATTTTTAATTTTAGTTGTTTTAGTTCTTCACCTTAAAAAAAAAACTTTAATATTATTTAAAGTTTTTTATTTAATATTTTATTTCAAGTAATGACTGTTTTTTTTTTGTTTGTTTTTTTATGGTTTTAGTTTTAGTTAACAATAATTACCCTCAGTGGAAAATACTATACAAAATACTATTACTAATACCCAAAATATCAAACTGACTGTCAAAGTTTACCTGTAATGAATACCTTTTTATAAACTTTCCAGAAATGATTGAACAGATCTAGCAAGCTTTACTTAGTTTGAGCTTGAGAAGAGAAAATTCTGCATCTCTAAATGTATTTATAGGCTTAATATGTTGTGAGATCTCAAGTTACATCTCATTCCTGTTAGACTATATGATTTTTTAAATGGTATTAACTATTAATATTATTGTTCAATATATACTAACCAATGTAATATGAATATGGTGTGTCTAACTTGACAATCAAATGCTAACAAACTGAAAAATGTTTTTCATGTGAAGATGAAAGATGTTTGGCATTATACTATTTCTACACTATGGCATTTTATTTTAGCACTAGAATGTTCTCAAATGTATTCTTTGGTTTGTAATTATTGTAAAGGCTCTGTCATGTATGATACACAAAAACAAAAAAATTGACTGAAGCTTGTTACCTCAAACAATTGTGACACGGCTACTAACGTGCATATGAATATATCATAATTTGACTATATCACTGAAAATAAATTTGGAAACGTCATTTGTCTTTTCGTCACTAAAATCATTATGAAGTCCAGAAATGCTGATGCAGTTTAAAGGCCGTCACATGGGAATGTTTGTCAGCATGTCCCCAATCTCACATGCAATTACCAATGGCCATCCCAGCCATGGTCATCCTTAAGCCTCGCATACACAGTGAGCTGGATTAGTCACAGTTAATATCAATAAGATGGAGTTGGTGGGGCGTGTCTGATCCCAGGCCAGTACAAAAGCCTCCAGAGGGTGCCCACCTCACTCTTAGGTCCCAGTGTCGTGTGTCTGTGAGAAGCGAAACGCTCGCCTGCACAGCAGACCAGTTGGGTTTCCTGACAGTGTAGCTCCAGTCCAGCTCTCCACAACAATCCGTTCTCTGTTTAGCGATGGGGAATTCAACAGGCAGCACCGTGGACGACCTGCAGGCCGTTGAAATGCATCTGTGGTATAAGAAGTTCATGACTGAGTGTCCATCTGGTCAGCTCACGCTGCATGAGTTCAAACAGTTCTTCGGGCTCAGAGGTCTGGATCCAGAGGCCAATGCCTACATCGAGCAGATGTTCCGCACATTTGACATGAACAAGGTGAGTGAAAGAGATGAAAACAATATATATAAATGAACAGAGTGGATAGTAAAAGTGGCTAAGGATGCCTTTGAAAATTTTCTGGCAATGGTACTTTTAAAGACAGAGTATTAATAGTTTTAATTTAAAAGGTTGGCTATAATATGCAGGTTTTGAGGCTCATTGCATTCTGTTGCATCAGACTTGAAACTATGTTTGCTAAGATTCAGACTGATTTCTGCTGATTCCCATCCTATTTTCAGGAGAAATTATTCCAATTTCTTCCACTAGCAGTTAGACCAATATACTGGCCTATACCAATATGAGGTCATTTTGAGCTTTATAGCATTTTCTGTGTATATATATATATATATATATATATAGATATATATATATATATATATATATATATATATATATTTATATATATATAACTGTTTATAACATTGATAATGTTTCTTGAGCAGCAAATCGGCATATTAGAGCAATTTCTGAAGGATCATGTGACATTGAAGACTGAGTAATGATCCTGAAAATTCAGCTTTGCATCACAGCTATACATTTTAAAATATATTAAAATAAAAAACATTTGTAATAATATTTCTATAACCAAATAAATGCAGACTTGGTGAGCATAAGAGACTTTTTTTCAAAAACAAAAAAAAAGTTTGAACCGTAGTGTGATATATATAATCAATAACTGTCTGCAAGTCAGCACACGTGAGTTTATTATATGTTGAGTCAGATCAGAGCAAAGCTCGGATCATTCTTAGTGTGTTGTCTGGATGTATATTTATAGCGCTATATTTAGCACTTCATTCCAGCTTTTATTTACAGTGACTCATTAATACAATGAATAATGAGCTTATCTATGAGATTAAGATTAACAGTTGAACAGGTTTGTGAATGTATTACAGAATCAGATCCCATTCACGTGCACTAACAACTACTCCAAGTCAAAACATGTTTTCATAATTGGATCCCAATGAGATTTTTGCCACAAAAACAGTTTTAACCCTCATGTTATTATTTAATCTTGATATGAGCATTTTATATGAGATTCCCATGTATTTCACATATGTATTTAATTGTAACGTGTGTTTATGTCAATACTCATCGAGCTAAATCTCTCCGCTTCACTGTACAATTGTGTCTCGCTCCGAGGGAAATCATTAATAGGGACATAGATTAAAAAAGCAACTATCAACCACTTGGTAATGACAAACTAACTTTTAATTTAGTCTTTATTCTATATCATAAATTGTGAAAGTGTATGGTATATTATTATTTTCTATAATGATCATTTTAATGAATTTCTATCTTTTTTATAAATGTGAAATTATTTCATTAAATTACCCATGATTAAACATTTCATAACTGATTGTATAACTTATTTATCACTTTCTGATAATTAAAGTGGCACAAATTGCAGAGAATTGAGTGCCTGCATTATAGTTTCTTGATATTTAGTTTATAATAGAAATATCAAAGTCTACAGAAATTGTATCTGAGAAATTAGAATTCCAGACTACTAATACCAGTAAAATCATGTCTAAACAGTTGCTCAACAATAAGCAGTATAAAATACCCATATATCTCCACACATTAACAAAGCTCAACTCTTACATTGCCCGTGACCTTCTCCCTGACCCTGACCCTAGACAGTTGGCATCTGTGTGAGACAAAGAGATGTGACATTCTGAGGAAAGTGTGTTGACCTGAGGATTATGTCTGTGTCAAGTGGCTGTGTCCGTCTCTCAGACGCAGACCTTGAAACTGGCAGTAATCCTCCAGAGGGCAGCCTCATCATCCTAATCATGATCCCCATCACCTCCATCATCTAAATATGTGCAAGCACATGAAAAGAGAACAAAAGGGCATCCAGCTGAACACATAGCTAATATAAACATTTTTATAACTTATTTTATTTAACAGATTGCAGCAGATGTGGATGCTGATTGGTAGATAGATCTCAAAAGTCTTAGATTTATTTTAATTAATTTCCCTCATTGCCATTTATTATAATCCTTGAATAAAGCAGAAGCAAACCAACCAGATCAGACATTGAACACAGTTTATTTAAAGTGTATTACATCATTCATAATGTAGTATGCATTTAAAAATGTGTATTTAAGATGTATGTGAATTGCATTTAAAAATGTCCATTTATATGGAATATAATTTTATCATAATCGAATAAACTTAATGTAATGCATATTTGTCAGCCATACATGCATAAAACTGGTAAGATTTCTGCACTCAAAAAATCATGGCATTGTTTGCATTTATTTGATTTTATTTAAATATTTTCAAAATGCATTTATTCAAATTGATTAGAACCTGCATAAATCTGTTCTTTGTGAATTAAATTTATTTTAAAAGTGTGAACATTGTTAAAATATGGCTAGCTATGGAAGAAGCAATATTCATTTAGTTAAAATGTATGATAAATATATAAATGTGTATGTATTTAAAGGATTAGTCCACTTTTAAATAAACTGTTCTTGATAATTTACTCACCCCCATGTCACCCAAGATGTCCATGTCTTTCTTTCTTCAGTCGAAAAGAAATTGAAGTTTTTGATGAAAACATTCCAGGATTTTTTCCCCATATAGTTAGACTTCTGCAATATGCATATAACAATTAGTTCAAACTTTGACCTGTGGAGGGCAGTAATACACTTAGTGTCTACACTGCCGGGATTCTAATAGAGAAGAAGAAGAGAGCTAGTTCAAGATGAGCATTTATGGTTAAAACTTATATAATTTTCTTTTTTTTCTTCAGAAAATTAGTGATGGTTTCTGTAGATAGGACCCTTATTTCTCATGTAGAACAATTTGAAGCTGCAGTGAAACACATTTTGAACTTTAACTGTTTGGTGCCCATTGAAGTCCACTATATGTAATCAAAAACTTTAATTTCTTTTCGACTGAAGAAAGACATAAACATCTTGGATGACACGGGGGAAATTATCAGGAAAAGTTTTATGTAAAAGTGGACTAATCCTTTAGGCAAAGTCAGTTTATTAGTACCATTACAAAAATCTTACCCATTTCTTTTATGTACAGTACCGGTCAAAAATAGTTTTATTTTGAATAAATGCTCTTTTTTTTTTTTTACATTTTATTCATCAATGAATCCTTAAAAAAAGTATCACAGGTTCCAAATAATATTAAGCAGCACGACTCTTTCCAACATTGTTTATAAATCAGCATGATTTCTGAAGGATCTGAAGAATGGAATAATGGCTAATGAAAATTCAGTTTTGCATCACAGAAATAAATTATATTTTAAAGTAGGCTATATTAAAATAGAAAACCATTATGTTAAATTATAATAATATTTAACAAAATTACTGTTTTTTCCTGTATTTTTTTATCAAATAAATGCAGGCTTGATGAGCATAAGAGACTTCTTTCAAAACATTAACTTCACATTAAAGCAGAACTAAGTAACTTTTTTACCTTCATAAATAGTTTCATAAAGTCCTTACGATTGACTTGTAGTGGTGTGTTTGAGGCGAGCTGCACCGACCCGACACAATCTCGCCTCATGTTCACGTTCACGCGAGAGTGACAAAATGCTTTACGGTAATCCAAAAACAATGTATATATTATGACTTTATAGGACAATTTCGAAAATTACCCACATCCATCGCGATTTCTTGTACTGTATTTGCAAAACTACTGCGCTGGTGAGTGTTGTAGTCCAGAGCTGCGCTTGGAGTATTTACGACAATGTGATTCACTGAAGGAACCTCTAGGGGGAGCTTCGCAAAGTTCCGCTTTAAGTTTATTAGTAGGCCCATGTTAAAACTGTATAATCCAAATGGATGGAAATTGTATTTGCAATTCATATACACAAATCTTACATTTAGGCCTTTGTTGAGTGTGGTGTGGACTCAACGGTGTTTGAAATGTAAATTTCTCTTGCAGGACGGTTATATAGACTTCATGGAGTACGTGGCCGCCCTCAGTCTCGTAATGAGAGGGAAGATGGAGCACAAACTGCGCTGGTACTTCAGACTTTACGATGTTGACGGCAACGGCTGCATAGACAGACACGAGCTCCTGAATATCATAAAGGTAGGAACGATAATATTTGTAAAACTGCACTAGACGGCAATGAAAATAAAATAAATGATATTAATCTTATAAACCCGTATTGTACGTTAGGCCATCCGCGCCATCAACGGGAGCGAGACACAGGAAGTGAGCGCTGAGGACTTCACAAACCGAGTGTTTGATAGGATCGACATCAACGGAGATGGTGAGAGCAAAAAGCTTCTAATATTAATGCTGCCTTCACATGCTCTCCGAGTTTCCTAGGTGAAAAATTGCACATGAACGCCCTCTCATGTCGAAACTTGAATGCGATAAGCTCGTTATTACGACTTCAGAAGTGGGACGTGAAGGCAGCATCAGAGACAAATTCAGTCTTTAAAAGAGCATGATTGTGATTTGCCTGTCCATTTTTCTCCATTCATCAGGGGAGCTTTCACTGGAGGAGTTTGTAGCAGGAGCACGCAGTGATGAAGACTTTATGGAGGTGATGATGAAGAGTTTAGACCTCTCGCACATAGTGGCCATGATCCATAACCGGAGACACAGCGTATAAGAGACCGTCCACCCTTGCAGTCTCTTGATCAGAAAACAACTTCACCTCCACTGTCTAATGCTAAAACACAATCATATTAAAGAGAGACCGAGCTAAAGGGGCCAAGAGATGAAATTGGTGTGGGGCGTCCCACATCTAATACTGACTGTTTCCCAAACACAGCCTTCTCGCTAAGCGAAAGTGGCTTCATGGGAAAAGAATCAGTATGAAGTGGATGTCCATTTAGAGGGCTTTATTTTCTTATTACTTTATTATTTCCAAAAAAAAAAAAGAAGACAACATTTTTAAATATATATTTATTTATTGTTTTAGATGGCTGAGATGTTTATAAATATTTGACTAAGTGGTTGTTGACATACATTTATTCAAAAGTTTGGGGTCGGTCAGATTTTGTGGGCCTAATGTTTTTTGAAATAAGTCTCACTAAGGCTGCATTTATTTAATTTTTTATGGAAACTTATGTATTTTTTTTCCCAATTTTTTGATAAAGTTCGAAAGAACAGCATTTATTAGAAACCCAAATCTTTTGTAATGATGTAAATGTCAAATTTGATCAATAAAAGTATACATTTATTTAAAAAAGAAAAACTTACTGGCCCCAATCTTTTGAACAAAAGTATGTCCACTTTTAAAGTTTATTATTTTTTTTTTACGAATGTTCAAGGGAAGGCGTATATTTTTGGTACTGTAAAGGGTAACCGTTTTTAATAAATTTATCTTTTTTGCCATTTTAAAAGCATTTTAGGGCATTTTAAATGTGATATAACCCCGGTTTCACAGACATGGCTTAATCTAGTCCCAGAGTAAATGCATGTTTGAGCTGTTTTAACTGAAGATGTGTCAGTGCCATTGTTTTGTCTCAAGATACACACCAGTAATGTTTTTTTTTTTTCCAAGGCACGTTTATAAAAGCTACTTAAATGTCCTAATTGAACTAAAGTGTAATTCTGGCTTAATCTAAGCTCTGTCTGTGAAACCTAAATTTCAAGAACACATTTGTTAAAATAGATGAATTGTTTCTCTGTCATGTCAGGAATGTTTACCTTTTTTTTTTAAAGATATGTGCATACTATGCTTGATACTTGCATATTATTTTAGTTTCTGCAGTGTATAAGAATGGCTTGCTCTGCATTGATATAGACACATAATGAAGGTGCCTTCTGTTGTAGGACTCCAGGACCTACCTTAAGCTTGGTTAATGAACTGCTTGTGCTTCCATTTGTACATTAAAGACATAATAACCGACACCGGTGTTAAGTTCATGCATGAATTAATTAGCTGCAGACACCAAAATGACCCTTTGCCTCTCAAGCCCCGTCTTCTATTCAGACTACGTCAGCTTGTGAGAACACATGAGTCACATTTGGAGTCTTTTTAACTGTGGACCCTCAGTTTCTATGACAACCGCAATCTATTACCATGGAGACCTTGTGAGTCAGACGCAGCATCAGTTTCCTCTCAAAAGCTGAATTAACAGACTGCAATACTAAAAACCTACATTTCAATCAATCACTTACACTCCATTGCACCCATGGTTTCTTTCTCCCAGATCCTCATTTAGTCGTTGTTCTGGGTTGTTTGCCTACGTCAGAGAGGGCGATTGGTATTCATGCCAGCTTTGCCATCTTGTTGCAAAAGGATAAGGAGGTCAGTCCTCTGAGCTGAGCTACCCTTCTACAAAGGATCCAAATAACACAGGACATATTTATATGTCATATAGATACCTCGATCATTCAAATGTGGTTGAAGGGACGTGTGCAACTGTGGTAGTACCATGAATCCTGGGAGAGATGTTATGCCAGTCTCCATGCTGCAAAAACATTGCATGAACATCAGTAGATGGGAATAAAGCCTGATACATATGAATTAATTATTTAGTACAATCAATTAGTAGTAGAGTTTGTACCTGCCATTAGATTTTAGTGTAATGTACTTTGAGTACAGCATACAAAAGGGCACTTCCTTTTTAAAGTACACATATTATGTACCAAACCACCTTATCTTACAGTAAAAGTGTATATATATATACTGATTGATCAAATGATATATTGATTTCGAGTGTGTATATATATATATATAGATCAAAATGTGACAATACAGACATTTATCACATTACAAAATATTTCTATTTCAAATAAATGTTCTTTTGAAATGTAATGACGGCTGCAGAAATGACAGATTTGTCATCACAAGATTTAAATTATAATAAATAATAATAATAGCCTTGGTGAGCATAACTTTCAAAAAACTTACTGAACAGTAGTGTATGAAAAGTAAATTGCACCCATTGTTATAACAAAATATACAGTTTTTATTAGAGTAATTTTAAGTTATGGCATACATTAACACACCAAACCCATCACATTTCTCTTGGAGGAATGAGTCTCTTGAGTATTTTCTGATTGGACTAATACATGCAGGAAGTTCCTGTAACAATTTATCCTGCAGTCCATTCAAATTAATTCAGATGCCTGCTTCATATCCACTGCAGCAGGCTCACAGGAAGTCATACAGATACCTCACCACATCGAAGCTTACAGTTCTAGGATGAAGAAGACACAAATAGTCAATAAGTTAACACAAAACCAAAGAATTAGATCTAAAGGTGCATCTAAAGGTTAAAAAAAACCAAATCAAATACCGTTTACACCTGATATTAACATCCATTTTGGGTAATAAGATCGCAAATTATCAGAACCAAATACAAGTTGGATAAAGTGTCTGCAAAATGAACAAATGTAAGTGCAGTTCGGTGAAGGGTTAACATGGAGTAGCATAGTCAGCGATGCAGTCACAAAATAAGAAAATCCACTCGAAATCTGAGGACATGCCAGTGATCAATCTTGCCTGACCACTTGTGATCAGATCATTAAAGATGGATGTTACAACCAGGTGCAAACAAGGCCAAAAGGTCTATCCAACCCACACACCTAGAGATTGCAAGAATGAAGTCCAGAGAAACTGCACATTTGTATTTGGGTGAGTCCAGCTGGTCATCATGCCCCACCTGAGAGAGAAGCTGCAAAGTAACTAGAGACGAAATCTGTAAAACAGAAAGCAAACAACTGTATTTCTATATGGTATCATGACTTCATATATTATTATCTTTAAATTATAATATTTAACAAAATGTCATATTAGAATGAAAGTGTTAGTTCACCCAAAAATGAAAATTCTGTCATTAATTACTCACTCTTATGTTGTTCCAAATCCGTAAGACCTTCGGAACACAAATTAAGATCTTTTTGATAAAATCTGAGTGATTTCTGTCCCTCCATTGACGGTACGCAACTGAAACTTTGACGCTTCAAAAAGTTCATAAAGAGATCATAAAACTAATCCATATGAATTGAGTGGTTTAGTTCAAATTTTCTAAAGAGACACAATCACTTTGTATGAAGTGTCCAGTTTGAATTTAGGCTTTTAAATCACATATAAACATTCATCAATGCACATATCAGTTGTGGTAAACAGAAGCTCAGGCATGTTTTCTTGACGTGCGAGAACCAATGACGTTCATTCTCGTGTTACGTTTTAGCTTCAAGAAGAGGTTTGTTCTTGTGAGTCAAGCAGGTTTGGTTGAGCTTCTGCTCGTGTTCGCTGTCCAATGTTTATTTGTGAATTAAAGCCTAAATTCAATCTGTTCAGCGTACAGAGCGATCGACATTTGGACTCAATTTGGACTAAACCACTCAATTCATATGGATTAGTTTTTACGATCTCTTCTTGAAGGGTCAAAGTGGTAGTTGTGTAGCTATCAATGGAGAGTACAGAACTGGCTCAGATTTGATTAAAAATACCTTAATTTGTGTTCTGAAGATAAATGAAAGTCTTACAGGTTTGGAATGACATGGGGGTGAGTAAATGATGACAGAATTGTCATTTTTCGGTGAGCTAACCCTTAAATTTCAAGTTCAGGTTATTCAGCTTCCTGAACAGCCAAACACCTTGAAGACCCTTATTTCGGTCTCATTTATTAGAATAATTATTAGAATGTAAATGAGTCACACAGGCAGTTAACCTGGGAAAACAGAGCATGTTTTAAACTACGCAAGCACTTACAAAGAGCAACATCTAACCAATGAAACATTTAACAACACAAAAACAAAGTAGTCTTGAAATCACAATTTTAAAATGGAATTTTAAACCTGATATTTCTATGATTGTATGAGCCATGTATACAGCCAAGCTCTTCATCTATCAGAGCAAATTAATTCGAGTGTTTTGACAAAATAAATGATTTATGAAAAGAAAGATGAAACACTGCCACCCAGTGTCTAACATGATTTTAAGCCTTCCTTTTGCTGCCATATTGCACATGTCTTACCTTAGCTAATTGAGCTTATTGTCATAAATGACAGAGCTTATTATTATCTGAAACAGAATTATTTACCAAACCTCACTGAAATTACCTGCGAGAAGATACTGGCTGTAGGTGCAACTCTGCTATCAACCACACTGTAGAATATGGCCAACAGTCTGTCAAGAGGAAAAGGCTTCGGTCCCAACAGATGGTTACTAGTCTGCAACAAAAAGACAAAATCAGAGGGAAAAAAAAAAACCCGACAGATTACATTAATGAACCTGCAGAAAGAACACTCATAATGAACTCCTCACCTTCTCATGCTTCTTCAAGAAATTAGTTTTTCTTATTTTCCCGTGATTCTAAAGGAAGAAAAACAGCGTTTCTTTAGTGATTAGATGATTCATGAAGGTGCATTCATGATTATTTTATTATAGGAGATAATAAAGAGGATATAAGAAAGCTCTAATAAACCTTGAGGAAGAAGCGTCGATCTGTGCGGGCAGGGTTAAAGGACGCCAGGTACGCAGCAATCAGCAGAAACTTGGAGTAATATGGCAGCTCTATGTGAGCATGTGCTGATAAACCTACAGGAGGAAAACGAGACATCTCATTGGATAAAATCAGCAAAAGGAATGGATTTCCATTGGTCAAAAGGATATAGATTAATAAATCAAGAGCAGATTTGCTATTAACAAAATTTGGTTACAAATTAAGAAATGAGTACTTATTATGGAAGTAATATACTTTAGTATATACTCTAAATAAACTGAATGTAATGTTTTTGGACAATTAATTGCATGTTATTTACAATTGAATGAAAAAATATTTTACTAAATGCTATTAGCTGAACTTCAGAGTAGGACTTCAGTACATCTTTATACGTAACTTCATAATTACTTCTATTGTCTTTGAAATATGGTTACTGCTAAATGTACTGACTAAAATATACTTTAGTGTCATTTCTATTGAAACTTAACTTTAAATATGAAAGAATAACACTACAGTTAAAATTAAAATCAAGTATGTTTTAAATCAACAGATTAAAATAAATGTAATTCTTTAAAGAACAACAAAGAGATGATCAAAACAATTATTTACAATGTACTTTAAACTTTTAATTTGACATTATCACAAAGTGCACTTTTAATAATGATGCTGGCCTTAAAGAAATCAAAATTTACTATTTTATTTTTTTTATGAAATATTGCAGTATTTATTATAAATGATTTACAACTTTTTTTTTTATTTTTTTTTTTATTTACGTACCCTCATAATCTTTAATCAAAATAACTTCCCCTCCCTCTTGCAATGACATCTCTTCTCTGATAATGTGTATACTAGCGTGAGGGCGGGGCAACCTGTCACTCACATAAGATCGACCAATAGCAAACCAGAACCAATCAATTATTTACCGATGGACAAAAATCAAGTCCCGCCACTACAATTTTCCTTGTTCAAGAAGCCATTTTTCACTTGGATATGCTTCACAATAGGAAGGAAAAGAATATCAAAACTTCCATTTCATGGCAACTTTAACAAACATGCCAAATCATTTTGAAATGATTCATCAGGGCAGCCAATCAGCAAATGTGTGGTCAGAGGGTAGATATAAGTAGAAATCTTGGCAGGATATCCCGAACCCAATTTTTTGCATCCCTGTGCAACGCCAGCAGATGGTCTGTGAGGGCATGACTGAAGCCTCTGCTGTCCTGTCTGAACATGCAGAGTGTGTGTGTCTGTCTGTGTACCTCTGAGGGTCGTGGCCTCCTTCTCGTCCATCTGCTGCTGCTCCCACTGTACGCTGATTGCATTAAACCAAAAGACACAAATAGTCAGTCTCTGATGACACACAGCTCAAGCACAATCTTAACTGTGAGCACTCTTCAGAAAACACAACAGACCTGGACACCTCTCGGAGGTAAACCGTCTGCATGGCTCTGTGCAGATGGGGCTCGATGTTTTTCCATAACTTGTGAATATCACTCTCTTTAGCTGAAGGAAACAAAAAAGATGATTTCAAACACTGTATACTGACACAAAAAGAAGTTTAATATATTAAAAGGGACAGGTCACCAAATTAATAGTCATTAATAGTAACTCAGTTGATAATTTCAATTAATAACAACTTTAAATTTGTGTGTCTATCACACATAATGGCATACGGCTTGAGAAGACGGATGGACTAATTTTGTCATTTGACAGACGACCCCTTCCACTTTCATTGTATGGAAAAGAGCAGCTTGGACATTCTGTTAGACAACATGTTATTCAATAGAAAAGGAAAAATACAAATTTAAAGGGATAGTTCACCCAGAAATAAAAATTCTGTCATCATTTACTCACCCTCAGGTTGTTCCAAACCTGTATAAATTTCTTTGTTCTGCTGAACACAAAGGAAGATATTTTGAAGAATGTGAGAAACTGAACAGACTGAACTGACTTCCATAGTATTTTTTTCTACTATGGAAGTTAATGGTGTCCCAAAGCAGCCTGGTTACAAACTTTTTTCAAAATATCTTCCTTTGTGTTCAGCAGAACAAAGACATTTATACAGATTTGGAGGTGACTAAATGATGACAGAATTTAAATTTTTGGGTGAACTTTCCCTTTAAGACAACATGAGGGTAAGCAGATGACAAATTTACATTTTAGGGTGAAATATGTGTTTAAATGGTAAAAATATAAATGTTTTATTTCAGTTTAAATATTTTACCTTCTTCTTTCTCCAGGGGTTCACAAAACTTGGAGAAATTCAGTAAAGCCTGTTTAAATAAAAAATTTAACAGTGTATTTTAGTATATTAAGCAATTCAGTACTACTTAGTTTATTCTGTCTTTTTGAAGCAGATGAAAGACGATGAAAAAGAAGATGAAAAACACTTTTTACTGGTTTATGAGCACCTGCTACATCATAAAAACTGCTGCTACAAAATAACTGCTCTTTTATAGACTGACTCAGACAATTTAAAGGCATTACCAGGTGCCTGAGCTCCCTCAGATCCCTGCAAACCGAGAAGAAGACCCCCAGCAGGATGTTTATGTAGGAAGCGTAGAGCTCAGGTGTGTAGGATGGGTGATGATCCCGAGAAAGAATCTGCACAAGCTCCGCTGAGGGACCAGAAAAACAGGTTTTTAGAAACATTTCATTCATCCATCCAAATAAACTGTCACTGACCCTGTTTGCACCTGGTATAAACACTTTTGTCGATTTTGTGATTGTATTACAGTAGTTTGAGAAATCCCCAAAAAAAAGCCCATAACATGCACTTTCAATTTTAATCTCATCACAAATGTGACGTTTCAAGCGAAATAATCGTTGTTATATAAAATCTGGGGCCATTGACAAATCTGATCTTCATTTATATTTACATGAACACACTGGTATGCTTGTGCAACAGTTATATAATAAAGAGAGCTTGTTATAACATATTCAGAGTCTGTCGTTTGATATGCTTCCTGGACCCTCTTACCTTTACTGTAGTCTGGGAAATGAAAGAGCAAAGGTTCAAAGCAGCCAGTGTTGGGCCGAAACTTTTCCCACACAATTTCGCTGAGCAAGATAACAGTAACATTATCATTTACCTGCCACAAAGAGGAAACACAGAGAAGTCAGATGAAGAAATATGGCAAAAAGACAACTGTAATATATAAATGCAAAACATTCAAAACACAAAATCTCCATTCTAAAGCCTTGGCCAAAAAACACTGCGCTTGAACACACCAAAAGGACTAAAGGCGACTGTCAACTAGCATATGTCTTCTGCGCGTGTGTGAGTAAATAACCGTCTATATAAGCAGGTATCAATAGTCTATTTTAGTCATTCAAATAGTAAATCCAAAACTAGCAGATATACAAAACGGAAACAAAGCAGCGCTTGCTTAACATTTTGAATATCAGCCACGTTGATCACTTTCTTCATTCCAGGCGGCTCGTGTTATTATGAAAATATTTATGCATTCAAATGCTCAGGTAAGATGGCGTAAAATTATAGTAGCCTTTTGTATGTACGGTCTTGACTTCGCTTTCATCACTTTTGCTTTTATTCTCGTGCACTGACTCGTTCACTAAGCTGAACAACCAATCAGAGTTCTCTCTCTCACCGACGGCGAATCAGTCCAAAACATCCAACATTGGACACACCAACGGCTTGGAGTTCTATGTTAATGTAGTAAACCACTAGTAAAATTGAATACATACCAGTTCCTGTAGGCGCAGAAGAGCAGGAAGCAGGCTGAAATCCATATCTCTCATGCGTTCGGCTCTGTCCAGAATCTACAAGGACATTATATAACCTTGAAGCATCGCCTTATGTCATGGCTACACATCAGTGCACATCTTAAATAATAACTTCACAGACAATCCTGACAAATCTGCAAACATAAACAAAAGCAATATATATTATGATGACAAATGAAATGATAACTCACTATATAGCGTGTCTGTGCAGCTGGTGTGCTGGAGCTCATCTGTTTGTACAGTCGCACAAAGTCTGACAAAGACGGGCAACGAGGAAGCAATGCTGCAGCATTTGGCCCGAAAAAGGCAGACAACACCTGCTGAAACAGCAGTCCACCGGACACACACTCTACACAGTCCACTGAAGCATGGGGGAGCTGTACAAAACACACACACACACACACACACACACACACACAATCACAAAACTATATTCATTGTCTTTCACTAATTTCTCATTTAGTAAACTTTTTTTCTTCAACTTGCAATACACTTAATCAAGGATGCAAACTCATCAGGGGTGAAAAAGGTGACAAAGATGTGAATCCATATTGACCATCATGAGATTTGGCCCTAAATCTGAGCAGATTACATAAACTTATTTGTTTACTTTCAGCTCTGCTCATTGTGTGTCCCTCCCCCTTCCCCCAATACTGTCTCATTGGATCTACACAAAACTCGTAAGTGACCTAATTTGATCTCAAAAAGGTGAATTTTCGTCGAAAGTTGAGGAGTTTGCGTCTGTGCTTATTACAGGAATAATTCTTCATCAGAAGAATTCAAGCTGGAACATTCAGTTAAACCCAGATTTTCAATCACTACTGCATTCACTTCCAAAGGCTGGAATAAACTACACAACTTTTAAAATCTGAATAGACATTTCCAAATAATTAATTTTCACTATCTTACCTCCAGATCTTTCATGATGGTGAGCACCACATGACTTTTTCCTGTTGCTCTGTGACCATAGATGAAGAATGAAGGATAACTGTATTGATCTGGCTGTTAAGAGACAGAGTAACAACAGCTCACATTAACTCTGTATGGTACATTAAAGTAAAATACTTTGGCTTTCATTTTGAGCTAGTGACCATAAACAATTCTGGACATGTGGACACTGACAAGCCACTAACATTTTACAGGTGGTAGACAATTAAAGTCACGGTTCCAATAACTTAGGA
This sequence comes from Chanodichthys erythropterus, assembly GCF_024489055.1. Lineage (NCBI taxonomy): Eukaryota > Metazoa > Chordata > Actinopteri > Cypriniformes > Xenocyprididae > Chanodichthys > Chanodichthys erythropterus. The sequence continues at coordinate 18,884,593 of NC_090228.1, forward strand.
CACTAAAGAGACCTTCCTACTGACTCTGAGAAACACCAGGAAAAAGATGTCCAGGGTCTCTGATCACCTGCATGATCATGCCATATGAGGACTGCAGATGTGAACAGAGCAATAATCTGCAATGTCTGTAATGTAAGACAACTAAGACAGTGCTACAGGGAGACAGGAAGGCCAGCTGATTGTCCTTGCAGTGCCAAGCCACTTGTAACCATGTGTCTCTTCAGATGTGTTCGAGAGCTCGCAAGTGTCTATTAATCCATTTCTGATCATCAAATGTCTGTGAAATTTGTTCAGTTTATGTCTCAGTGAGTTGTTGAACCTTTTTGTTGTTGTTGTTGTGCATACAAATATTTACACGTTAAGAAATTTGCTGAAAATGAAAGCAGTTTAAAGTGAGAGGATGTTTCTTTTTTTCCTTCTCACTGAGTTTATATATTTATCATTTAAAACTTATTTTTGTGAAATTGTTAGCTTTTTAAAATAAATAGCTTCATATTTTCTAATTTTTAAGTATGGTTTATATATCCTAAATTAGTAAGTAATTGCTATATCTATTTAATTTAATTTATTTATTTATTTTTTTTAATTATATTACCATCATGCACAATATCAAGTCCATTCCATCACATGTGGACACATATATTAACATAAAAGGCACACAGTTGGTAGAGGTCTCATTTTAGTAGTCCAAAGTGTGCCTAATTGAAAAATACCCCATATATTGGTATTAACTTTTTTAAAAGTGAATAAAAAGTACATAGCCATATATAAATATTTTTAAGCAAAATCATAATAATAAAATAGGTATTTAACTCTTTTTTTTGTGAAGAACATTATACAGTTGTGGTCAGAATTATTGGCACCCTTGGTAAATATGATCGAAGATGACTATAAAAATAAATCTGCATTGTTTATCTTTTTGATCTTTAATTCATAAAATTTGCAAAAAACCTAACCTTTTATTGAAGGAAAAGAAAAAAAGGGGCTTTGCCAAGATAACAGCTCTGAATCTTCACCTATAATGCCAGATGAGTTTGGAGAACACCTGACAAGAGATCAGAGATCATTCCTTCATGCAGAATCTCTCCAGATCCTTCAGATTCCAGCTCCATGCTGGTGCTTCTTCTCTTCAGTTCACTCCACTCATTTTCTTTAGGGTTCAGGTCAGGATGGTCATGGCAGAAGCTTCATTTTGTGCTCAGTGACACATTTTTGTGTTGGTTTTGATGTTTGTTTTGGATCATTGTCCTGATGGAAGATCCAACCACGGCTCATTATAGGATTTCTAGCAGAAGTGGTCAGGTTTTGATTTTTTATCTGTTGGTGTTTAATAGAATCCATGATACCATGTATCTGAACAAGATCTCCAGGACCTCCAGCAGAAAAATAGGCCCACAACATTAAAGATCCAGCAGTATATTTAACCGTGGGCATGGGGTACTTTTTATCCATGTGTGCACCAAACCCATCTGGTGGGTTTGCTGCCAAAAAGCTCTTTTTTTAGTTTCATCTGACCATAGAAGCTGGTCCCGTTTGAAGTTCCAGTCGTGTCTGACAACTGAATATGCTGGAGATAGTTTCTGGATGATTGTTTCTTGAAAGCCTCCCGAACAACTTGTGGGGATGTAGGTGCTGTTTGATCATTTTTTTAGGCTTTCTGAGAGTCAAGACTCAACTAATCTCTGCAATTCTCCTGCTGTGATCCTTGGAGAGTCTTTGTCCACTCAAACTTTCCTCCTCACCATGCATTAGGACGATTTAGACACACGTCCTCTTCCAGGCAGATTCCAGGGATTTTCAATGCTTTAGCTTTTTTCTTACAGCCACTTTCTATTTTGTGAAGCTCAACAATCTTTTGCTCACATCAGAACTATATATTCTTTGGTTTTACTCATTGTGATGAATGATTAAGGGAATTTGGCCTTTGTGTTTCCTCATGTTTATACTCCTGTGGAACAGGAAGTCATGGCTGGACAATTTCATGCTCCTAGTCACCCTGGTGTGCTAAAAAAATTGTAAATATGAATGGGAATATACTTCCGAGATATTTTACTCATAAAAAAATTCTAGGGGTGCCAATAATTGTGACCAACATGTTTTGGAGAAAAAACATTTATTTCATAATGTGATTTTCCCCACCACTTTCAATACTTTTCCTTCAATAAAAGGTTAGATTTCTGGATCAAAAGGATTAACAATGCAGATTTATTTTTACAGTCATCTTTGATCATATTTACCAAGGGTGCCAATAATTCTGACCACAACTGTATAAACAAAAAAGAAGCAGTACATAGAATAAAGAAAACATAGAATAAAGAAAAAAGAAAAAAGGGTATATCTAATCAGAATAATCACATATCAAAAGGAAAAGATTAAAATACTTGCATATTTCAATTGTTTTTAAAGCCTTCTTGTTACATGAATCCCAAAGTAATGCTGTACTTCAGCAAGCAAAGCAGAAAAGTGGTTTCTGACTTGAGAATGCTGTTTGTATCAATATCTTATATATATATAGGTATGTAACTCACCTGTCCCATGAGTGACAGCAGTGAGGACACCTGTGCCTCCCTGCAGGGCAGCCTGTCAGCCAAAGAGCGCAGTGTGTCCTCAGGATAACCAGGACACTGCAGCGTTACAGACATTCTCTGATTATAATAAAACATCTGTATTAGTAATGTTAAAAGGATCCACATGCTGTAGTTTTTTTGTGTTTTAGAGATACAGATGATAAGACATGGTTCAAAAGCGAACTTGGTTGCAAAGAAACAGTAAAGGGCGCAAAACGCACAGGTCTTTACATTTAAATACTTAATTGCGGCGAAAAACACTGAAAACGACAGCACAGACGTTCATATAATGCATATATATAAACAAATAATAACTAAAACTACAAGAACTCATTATGTGTGATAATATTTACACGTGTTCAAAGTAGCAAGAAGCTCTAAAAAATACGACACTTTCCAAAAGAAACTAGTCAAAACAAGCAAAATAAGTACCTATTACTGGAGCAGATGTTTAAATGAGAAATTAATGGTTTTATTTTTCAGTTTTCGAGACACAAAGATCCTTTCCTGCAGGTTAAACTTCACATCAGTTTCCCCGCGCAGTTCTCTAAGGACGTCAAGAGTGTGCGTCACTTCCGGAGAGGGTGTGGGATTTGTAGTTCTTAGCGTTTTAAATCCTAACGCTCTTGAATTTAATTTTTAAACGTTTAAAATCGAGAATATATATGATAATAAGCGTGAAAGTCAAAATACGCATATATGAATGTAGACGTAATTTTGGAGAATTTATTGGCAGCGTCATGCCAGCGTCTCTTCTCTCTATCTGCTATGCGGACGGGAGTGACAGACGCAGACTGAATATTCGGGTGTGCCAGAAATCTGCGCTGTTCGCTCGAGCGCTCTCCATCCCCGCGAGCGCGTCTCATTGAGATCTACACGCGCGGCATGAATCTCATCCCAGCGTTTGTTCACTCACACGACATCACTGTGGTCAGGTGTAATGTGTTTTATTGCTCTGAGATGTGCGCGCAGGATTAAATCGGATGGAGCAGTGGTACGCCGTTAAGCCAGTAACCGAGAGGAAAGCTATATTTGCGTATTGCAACTGTCTGTGCGTGTAAATCTGAGAAGAATGGACACGCAAAATATGATGCAGTGCAAGTGTCGTCATCTGAACATCCGCTATTTCTCTTAAACGCAACAGCACAGCAAGATTTATCACGGAAATCCTTCATATCTTGTAATAGCCTCATGGAAGCAACCATTTGGACTGTGTAAGGTAGATTATTGTTTGTATAAATACATATTTTAGTATATAAACGTCTTTAATCTATTGATTGTTTGATTAGGCTATTCGCAAACCATCTAAGTATTATTAATTTATTCGGGTCATCATTAAGTATTCATACTGACATTTATCTCTGATTCACTGGAATGCGTCTTCTTCATATGAGCTGTGTCTTCATATGAGTTTAGTCATTATTTTTGCCCTCCCAAGTGTGATTATTCACCTTAATGAGAGACCGTTTGGCTGAATGATGCGGATGCATAGAGACTGAATGAGAGGAGAGCTGGAACAGAACATCATCGGAGTCACGGACAGACTGCCACATCCACGCTGAACGAATCACTTTGACATCTGGCACCAAAACTGCTTAGTCTGTCGCGACATCTGTGAGCTGTATGGTCTGTACTTGAGTTTAGGTTACACCCCAAGCAACATCTAGAGAGGACTGACTTCGGATTGAATCCACGGCGGACCCAAGTCTAAACTAAATTCAGAGAGAACTTTGTCTAGACTGAGTCCATAAATGACCTGAAACTGGATTCATTCCAGAATCCAGACACAATCCAGCAAGGATCTGAATCTGGACTCAATCCAAAAAGAATCTGAATCCATAAAGGAACTAAATCTGGACTCAATCCAGATAGAATCTGAATCCATAAAGGAACTGAATCTGGACTCAATCCAGATAGAATCGGAATCCATAAAGGAACTAAATCTGGACTCAATCCAGATAGAATCTGAATCCATAAATCAACTAAATCTGGACTCAATCCAGACAGAATCTGAATCCATAAAGCAACTAAATCTGGACTCAATCCAGATAGAATCTGAATCCATAAATCAACTAAATCTGGACTCAATCCAGACAGAATCTGAATCCATAAAGCAACTAAATCTGGACTCAATCCAGATAGGAGCTGAATCCAGACTAAATCTGTAAAGGATCTGGGTGCAGTTCAAAACCACTGTGGTTCTAAATCCAAACTGAATCCTGGACTGAATCCAGATAGGAATTGAACCCAGTCTCAATCCAGATAGGATCTGAATCTAGACTGAATCCACAAAGGACCTAAATCTGGACTGAATGAAGACAGGACCTAAATCCAAATTGAATCCAGATAAAACCTAAATCTAGATTCAATCCAGATCGAAGCAGAATTCAGGTTTAGAACTGAATCCAGATTAAACCTAATCCAGGTTGAATCCAAAGGGGACCTATTTGAATCCATAAAATACTGAATCCATCTATGATACCTGGGACACCTGCAGCGATGCTCCCAGCCACGGAGGCAGCCAAGATCTACCAGACCAACTACGTCAGGAACTCTCGAGCCATCGGGGTCCTGTGGGCCATCTTCACCATCCTCTTCGCCATAGTCAACGTGGTATGTTTTGTTCAGCCCTACTGGATTGGGGATGGCATGGACACGCCACAGGCCGGCTACTTCGGCCTCTTTCACTACTGCATAGGAAGCGGAATCTCCCGGGACCTGACGTGCCAGGGGAGCTTCACTGAGTTTGGCTCCATCCCGTCTAGCGCCTTCAAAGCGGCGTCTTTCTTCATTGGGATGTCCATGGTGCTGGTCCTCTCCTGCATCGGCTGCTTCGCTCTCTTCTTCTTCTGCAGTACAGCCACTGTGTATAAGATCTGCGGGTGGATGCAGCTGGCAGCAGGTGAGTGAGTGACTGCACTTCATTTGGAGGTTTTCCAATGCCTACTGAGGTACGAGGAGCCAGGAAGGCTGGAAGTTAAAAAAAACAATCTGTGAAAGTGTACAAACACATATTCAATTGGCATACGTTCTTATATGTGCAGCTGGCATTTTCTAATATGTTTAGTAAGTTTGTTAGGCACCAAGACCAAAAAAAAAAAAAAAAAAAAAGCAAATATGCATTAAATTATAAAAAAAGACTTTTATAATCAGTGTTGGGGAAAGTTACTTTTAAAAGTAATGCATTACAATATTGTGTTACTCCCTGAAAAAGTAACTAATTGCGTTACTTTTTATGAAAAGTAATGCTTTACATTACTTTTGCATTACTTTTTCTCATCTGGGCTGGGCTGGCTTGTTTGTTTTTTAATAACAACAAAAATGTTTTATTTTTTGGCAAATGTAAAGGCCCTTTCACACCAAAAGTGAAATTACTAAGCCTCAGGCTGAAGGAAATGCATATTTACGCCCAGGGGCGTAGGAACCACTTTGACATTGGGGGGGACATTTTGGCCATTATGAATAAACGTCCATCTCGCCACCATAATAGTAACATACAGTATGGTGACGTCACGTGGTACGACATATATGAAATAACAGCAAAATAAATAAACAAAATCATCTGTTTATCATCTGTTCATCTGTTTAATTTATCTATTTATTATTACACAAATATTGAAGTTGGGAAACATAAAAGTGTACAAGCCCCCCTGCAATTGCGGGCAGAAAGGAAAGGGGCACTTTACAAGGCAAATATTTGATTTGTAACCCCAAAAAAATACAAAAACACAACAGTCACATACGGCTTTGGATATAGGCACTTGGAACTAGAACTATCATTATTATCTATATCAGTAACATTTTACTTTTCTATTAAAAAGTTTATAATGTCATGCCTCATATCCATAATTCAGTTTTAAAAAGCTTGTTAATTTAAACCGCTTGACTGAGACTAATTTACCTCATACAAAGTCGAGTCGTTCAAAGCTGGTGCGCACCAATAACGTATTTGAATGTTCGTAGTGTAATGTTGACTTCTCTCTACCAATCAGATGCTCCGAGTCCGACTATAGGTGAAAAGTGAAGAATATGAAGCTGGTGATTGGCGAATGGTGATTATTCAAACATGAATGAAATCACTCTGGGTTTGACTGACAAAACCGAATATCTTCTTCGTCGCGTATTCAAAATAAAAGTTCAAAATGTACAGTTTTTGTTCCTGCGGTGTATAGGCTAATTTTTGGGTGGGACACATGCAGCATTTTCCAATATTGAGGGGGACACGTCCCCCCCGTCCCCCCCGGTTCCTACGCCAGTGTTTACGCCTGTACAGTAGAGGGTGCAGCTCAAACAAACTTTTCAGCAGCAAAGATTAATAAAGTGAGATTAAATACATAAAGTATATTTGTGTAATTCAATATCATTCATTATTACAGGTTTGCCTAAAATTCTGAGATTGCATTTCAATGTTTTTATTGCAATAACTAAATGTTATTGTGCAATGAGTAAGATGAGTAAATGCATATTCAGAACTACAATAATCATCCTGTTCACACAGCACACACGACACCTCTGCACTTTTTCTATCAACATGGCGACAGGAGAAGCTGTCAGACAATAAATGTAAAAAAGTAACTTGCGTTACTTATTTGAAAAAGTAACTTGTTTATTTTGTTGTAAATTGAAAAAGTAATGCGTCACTTTACTAGTTACTTGAAAAAGTAATCTGATTACATAAGTTAATTGTAATGTGTTACCCCCAACACTGTTTATAATATTACAAAAGATTTCAAATAAATGCTTTCTATTCATCAAAGAATCCTGAACAAAATATGCATCACATATTTCTACAACAATATTAAGCAGCACAACTGTTTATTGGTAATAATTAATTTTTCAAGCAGCAAATCAACATATTACGATAATTTCTTAAGAATCATGTGACGCTAAAGACTGGAGTAATGATGCTGAAAATTCTTGATGAGCACAACTTCCTTCAAAAATATAAAAAAATACAGACTCCAAACTTTTGTACAGTAGTGTACATATGCACTGCCCGGCCAAAAAAAAGTTCATGTTTGGATTTTAATTGGCTAATACTTAAGAATCTATGAATGGATCATTATTACAGTGATTATTATGTTTCTAGCATGTTATATGTTTGGCAACGGTTCTTTTAACCCTAAAAGATGGAGTGTGTAGCTTTTCATTTCTTTAACAACCATGTAGGAAGACACATGGCCATATTCCAGGATGACAATGTCAGGATTCACCAGGATACAAAAAATTGTGAAAGAATGGTTCAGAGAGCATGAAGAATATTTTTCATACATAAATTGGCACCTCTGAGACCAGACCTTAAGTCAAGATCTTGTATTGACAATGCAAGAGGTGAGCACTCTGTAAAGTCTTCTCCAGCACATCCCAAAGACTTTCAATGAAATTAAGGTCTGGACTCGATTCATGTGTGAAAATGATTCTTTATGCGCCCTCCCAACAATTCTTTCACAATTTGAGCCTGGTGAATCTTGACATTGTCATCCTGGAATATGGCCATACATCCTAATAAATGGCTGTTTAAGAAATGAAAAGCTACACTCTATCTTTTAGGGTTGAAAGAACCGTTGCCAAACATATAGCGTGCTAGAAAAATAATGATCACTGAAATAATGATCCATCTATAGACTCTTAAGTATTTGCCTGATAGTGTATTAAAATCCAAACAGCGACTTTTTTTTTTTTTTTTGGCCAGGCAGTGTATTTAAATTCTAAATGCAAGCATTTCCAGTCTCACACTTTGTAGTCTCAGACCTTTGGACCTTACTTGTAATATCTCTATGTGCATATAATCTATAAACCACATAAACCCCAGATTTGTTCTCAGACATTTGGCACTCATGGTATACGTTTAAGATCTACTTAATTTATTACCTTATTTTTTTATTCGAGAAGTTTTATTTATGGATTTATGATTCTCTTCATTAAATTAAGACAAACATACTTCCGATGTCATTCTGTGGATGTGCAATTCGCCGTGAACCACTGTTAAATAAAAATACTGTGAAATGAACCCTTATTTACACTGCCATCCATTTGATCACTACTGAGTAGTCTTTCTGGTGCTTGCAGAAAAGCTTTTCATAAATCTGACCCACTACCATTCAGTGGACGAGATTATATAAATAAATAAATCATGCGTACCACTGTGTTATTCTTAAATTAAACAGATGAGCATGATGAAAATGAGCTCAAGCACTGGATGTCTTTTTCTTCATCTGAGAAGAGAAAAAAACAACTGCAGATAGGCTTAGTCAGTTTATTTTTCCCCAGCTGACCAATGCTAAACGTCCTTGATATTTTTCATAGATGTTTCCAGCAAAGATGTAGTATTTTCATGTTGTTTAATGGCCTCAGAGATTTGGGTTTGGTTGTGTTGTGCAACTTGTGCTTATGCTCTGAAAACTTACATTTAATAGAATATATGAAATAAGCTGATGAGAGAGCTCAAGTTATGTGAACTGCATCTGCACACATTGCTTTCATCTGAAGCTTTGGCTTCAAAGGTTCGCATGAGCAGAGTCAGCAGTAAGAACATATTTCACCCTTTATGCTAATATTTTTTTATTTAACTCTAACTCATTTCTTTTGGGTCTGTGTTTTTCACTCTTTTCCTGATCATTTATATTCTTGACATGCTATAGTATTTGGAAGTTTAAATGCTCCAGGGTTTCATTTAGTTTGATGTATTTTCAGGAGTGACTGACCACCCTCTCTGAATGAGTGTGTGTGCCTGGCGGTCTATGCTCTCTGTCTATTGGTTTTTGATGTTGGAAAGGAGAGATGCACCACTGGAGAAAAATGTTCTAAACATACCCAGCAAAATTCTCAAAATGTAGAGTGCTCTGTAAACATTTCATTCTTTCACCAAAGGGAAAAAGACAGGGGTTGACTATTTTTGTGCCTGGCCTCAGGAACTAATTCACAGTTGTGGACAAATTACTGTCATAGGTGGCCTGTGTGTTGCTGTCAGAGCAAAATGACACATGATGTTCTTGCTACCCTCCATATTTCTTCCTGTAGCTGTCCATATAGAACAATTTTGTCATCATTTACACACCCTTATGCCATTCCAGACCCATTTTATGTTTTCCCTTTTATGAAACACAAAATGAGATGTTTAATCCCTTAGCATTCCTGTAAAATTAAAATGCCTAAAAAAGGCTTACCTTTTTTCGTGTACCTTACCTTTGTTCTTGAACCATTTGGAGTATATTCATGGTTTTGGTCTCTTTTGAAAGGTATGTATACCACGGGCGGTGCAGTGGAATGCTAACATGTTAACAGAATGTCCAGGCTGCTCTTTTTCATACAATGAAAAAATGCAGTGTTTAAAGGCACAATATGTAATTTTCGCAACTAGAGGTCGCTTATTCAAAACAAAGGCGTAGCTTTATGATGCCGTGAATGAGCGGGGATTCATGGGAGTTGTCATCTTCACATCCACAGTCGTTGGAAAGGTATCCAATGCACTTGGGCAGAAATCATTTATGGATGAGCCAATGTATTAAAGTTTTATTAATGTTAATGCGGTATGAAGCAGGGTGGGCCGAGAGCTGTGTGAGTGGAACGAATGCTAATGAAAGACACCTGCGCTAAACGTACACTGGCCTTGAGTCCAGCGGAGCTTTTATATTAGAATGTATTAATAAAAGCTGTTAAACATGCAGTTAAAGTTGCAATGTGTAATATTTTTGCAGTAAAATATCCAAAAACCACTGGGCCAGTGTTATATATTTTGTTCAGCTGAGTACTTACAATATTCCACATGTTTTCAACTATTTGTAAATCGTGAGAAAATTGCAATTTTAACCAAGGCTCCGGGATGTGTGAGGAGTCGCCTGTCAATTGTGTCATACCCGTGTTACCCTCGGTTTCCGGTTTTATTTTGTAGAAACCATGGAAACACCAAAGATGCTTTAATATTTATGTGTTGTTTTAATAGACAAGGGAACAACTGTATGGTTACGTTTATAGACAGAAAACGAATTGTTGTTATATAGCTCAACACATTTAATCTTATTGTTTAAATCAAAGTTTCTTGATTTTTTTACGAGTACCATGCTTTACCATGCTTCAGAGAAAAACACTATTTTGTGAAGTAGCTAACATAGCATAATCAGATGCAGCTTTATTTTTATTAACAGTAATACAGCATTTTCTCCATCATATGATACGTTTTAAAATGAATTGCATGCCATTTATCAACACAAGCCATCCAGCATTTAATATGATATTCTAAAATCGATCTATCTTACTGCAGTGTGCATCAAGTGTCTCACAGCAGCCACCGAGCGAACGCACACAGTAACGTTATAACATCATATTCAACACATTCAAATGTATCTAATATGATAAACAGCGCTGCGTTACCTCATACTCATGACCGGAAAAGCAGAAGCAGCACCGGCGACTGTGGCATAATAAAAGTTCCGCTGCTTGCGGCGTGTGTTGCGCAATCCAGCGTTCAGCTCCCACAATACTCAGCCCTGCTCTGCATCATACTACAGTAATGTTAATAATCGCATCCATGAACATGATTTCTGCCCGAGTCCTATCCCTATTCTTTTCCACCGGCCGTTGAGGTGAAGACTACACGTCCCAAGATTCTGCGCTCAAACTTGGCGTCATCAAGCTACGCCTTTGTTTTGAATAAGCGACCTCTAGTGGACGAAAAACTACATATTGTATAATGGAGAAAGCTCTCTCTGATTATGCTATGTTAGCCACTTGACAAAACAGTGTTGTGAGGCATGGTAAAAACATAGTACTCAGGGTAATTCAAGAAAAAAAGCAATTCAAACAATAAAACTAAAGTGTGGTCACACTACACTTTACGTTCCATTGACTTCCATTCATACTCTATGTGTCACGGTGCACACAAAAACAAGAAGATAGGATCCAATTGCAGCGGTTGTTTATTGGGTAATCCAAGGTCGTATTCCAAAAACAGGCAAAGGTCAGAATCCAGAAAGGCAGTCCAAACAAAACAAGCACAAGCAAAAAAACAAGAAAACACAAGGAACAGAAGTGTGTGTAACATTAAACAACGAACCACAACCAAAGACAGAAACAGCTCACTATATATAGACAGACACTAATGACATGATACAAAACAGGTGAGTGCAATGATGTGAGATGATTAGTCCGGGAAGTGTGTATTGGGATATGTAGTCCATGTAACAGGTGGAAATAAGAGTCCGGGATGGAGTGCCCTCTAGTGGCTGAAAGGGCACTCTCACTGGTGATCATGACATTACCCCCCCTCAAAGGAGCGGCTACCAGACGCTCCACCAGACAAAACACAAAAAAAAAAACTCAGGAGGGAGGTGGACAGGAGGAGGATCAGGGGGAGGGACGGCGGGCCAGATCCAGGGTGCCCCCACTGAAATCCAGGGCGGTGCTGGAGGAACTGACCAGGCTGGTACCGGCAGGTCTGGAGTCCCGGCTGTTTGCCAGGTCGGTGCTGGAGGAATTAACCAGGCGGGCACTGGCAGGTTTGGAGTCCCGGCTGATTGCCAGGGCGGCGCTGGAGGATTTGACCAGGCGGAAACTGGCAGGTCTGGAGTCCTGGCTGTTTGCAAAGGCGGCGCTGGAGGAACTGACCAGGCGGGCACTGGCAGGTCTGGAGTTCTGGCTGATTGCCAGGGTGGTGCTGGAGAAACTGACCAGGCAGATTTCAATGGTTCAGGCGGCCTGGGCAGAGGTAGCAGGGCAGAAGGCTTGGGCGGTGGTGGCAGAGCAGAAGGCTTGGACGACGGCGGCAGGACTGGCGGCCTGGGCGGCGGCGGTGGCGGCAGGGCTGGCGGCAGGGCAAGGCGCTTCGTTGGCGCCGGCAGGGCAAGGCGCTTCGTTGGCGCCGGCAGGGCAAGGCGCTTCGTTGGCGCCGGCAGGGCAAGGCGCTTCGTTGGCGCCGGCAGGGCAAGGCGCTTCGTTGGCGCCGGCAGGGCAAGGCGCTTCGTTGGCGCCGGCAGGGCAAGGCGCTTCGTTGGCGCCGGCAGGGCAAGGCGCTTCGTTGGCGCCGGCAGGGCAAGGCGCTTCGTTGGCGCCGGCAGGGCAAGGCGCTTCGTTGGCGCCGGCAGGGCAAGGCGCTTCGTTGGCGCCGGCAGTGCAAGGCGCTTCGTTGGCGCCGGCAGTGCAAGGCGCTTCGTTGGCGCCGGCAGGGCAAGGCGCTTCGTTGGCGCCGGCAGGGCAAGGCGCTTCGTTGGTGCCGGCAGGGCAAGGCGCTTGGAGAACCCACGAACAACCCCTAGAGTGGTCTCCAGGCCTTGTAGGACAGAGGAAGCCCTCTTCCTCCTTCTCCTCCGCTTATGAGGGTGAGGCGGTGGCTCACCCAAAATGGACTCACTGGCTGGAGCGAGCTCTGGAGCGGACTCGCTAGCTGGAACGGGCTCTGGAGCGGACTCACTGGCTGGAGCGGAATCACTGGCTGGAGCGGACTCACTGGCTGGAGCGGGCTCTGGAGTGAACTCACTGGCTGGAGCGGGCTCTGGAGTGAACTCACTGGCTGGAGCAGACTCACTAACTGGAACGGGCTCTGGAGCGGACTCACTGACTGGAACGGGCTCTGGAGCGGACTCACTGACTGGAACGGGCTCTGGAGCGGACTCACTGACTGGAGCGGGCTCTGGAGCGGACTCACTGACTGGAGTGGACTCACTAACTGGAGCGGGCTCTGGAGTGGACTCACTGACTGGATCAGACTCTGGAGTGGACTCACTGACTGGAGCGGGCTCTGGAGTGGACTCACTGGCTGGAGTGGACTCACTGGCTGGAGTGGACTCACTGGCTGGAGTGGACTCACTGGCTGGAGTGGACTCACTGGCTGGAGTGGACTCACTGGCTGGAGTGGACTCACTGGCTGGAGTGGACTCACTGGCTGGAGTGGACTCACTGGCTGGAGTGGACTCTGGAGCGGACTCACTGACTGGAGTGGACTCTGGAGCGGACTCACTGACTGGAGTGGACTCTGGAGCGGACTCACTGACTGGAGTGGACTCACTGACTGGAGCGGGCTCTGGGGTGGACTCACTGACTGGAGCGGGCTCTGGAGTGGACTCACTGACTGGAGCGGGCTCTGGAGTGGACTCACTGACTGGAGCGGGCTCTGGATTGGACTCACTGACTGGAGCGGGCTCTGGAGTGGACTCACTGACTGGAGCGGGCTCTGGAGTGGACTCACTGACTGGAGCGGGCTCTGGAGTGGACTCACTGACTGGATCAGACTCTGGAGTGGACTCACTGACTGGAGCGGGCTCTGGAGTGGACTCACTGGCTGGAGTGGACTCACTGGCTGGAGTGGACTCACTGGCTGGAGCGGACTCACTGGCTGGAGCGGACTCACTGGCTGGAGCGGACTCACTGACTGGAGCGGACTCACTGACTGGAGCGGACTCACTGACTGGAGCGGACTCACTGACTGGAGCGGACTCACTGACTGGAGTGGACTCTGGAGCGGACTCACTGACTGGAGTGGACTCACTGACTGGAGCGGGCTCTGGGGTGGACTCACTGACTGGAGCGGGCTCTGGGGTGGACTCACTGACTGGAGCGGGCTCTGGGGTGGACTCACTGACTGGAGCGGGCTCTGGAGTGGACTCACTGACTGGAGCGGGCTCTGGAGTGGACTCACTGACTGGAGCGGGCTCTGGAGTGGACTCACTGACTGGAGCGGGCTCTGGAGTGGACTCACTGACTGGAGCGGGCTCTGGAGTGGACTCACTGGCTGGAGTGGACTCACTGGCTGGAGTGGACTCACTGGCTGGAGTGGACTCACTGGCTGGAGTGGACTCACTGGCTGGAGTGGACTCACTGGCTGGAGTGGACTCACTGGCTGGAGTGGACTCACTGGCTGGAGTGGACTCACTGGCTGGAGACTTCTTCCTTCTCCTCCTCCTCCCTTTACCGGGGTGAAGCTGAAGCTCAGTGCCCACCTCCCCTGTGCCTTCTGAAACGGATTCATGGGCTGGAGCATGCACACTGCCTGGTTGACTCGGTGAGGTCCATTCTCTCCGATGGCGGAGATATGCGGCGAATCTCCAGAAATCTAAAATCCGTAGCCCTTCCATCTCACATTGAGGCAGAGGATCGTCAAGGCAGCAATTAAACACATCCTTCAAAGCCGCGTCATTGTAACCCAGCCCCACCGCCATCGTCCAAAAGACCTTGGCGAAGCATCCTACCTCCCATTCCTCTTGGCGTAGAGCCCTCAACGCCCGCAGTTGATCCAAACGCTCCCTGGTAGTGGCTGGAGGAAGGATTCGGAACCCCACACTGCTGGATCCTTGCATGGGTGGTTCGTTCTGTCACGGTGCACACAAAAACAAGAAGATAGGATCCAATTGCAGCGGTTGTTTATTGGGTAATCCAAGGTCGTATTCCAAAAACAGGCAAAGGTCAGAATCCAGAAAGGCAGTCCAAACAAAACAAGCACAAGCAAAAAAACAAGAAAACACAAGGAACAGAAGTGTGTGTAACATTAAACAACGAACCACAACCAAAGACAGAAACAGCTCACTATATATAGACAGACACTAATGACATGATACAAAACAGGTGAGTGCAATGATGTGAGATGATTAGTCCGGGAAGTGTGTATTGGGATATGTAGTCCATGTAACAGGTGGAAATAAGAGTCCGGGATGGAGTGCCCTCTAGTGGCTGAAAGGGCACTCTCACTGGTGATCATGACACTATGCATACAAATGCGTCAGATTGCAAACACAAGCTCATGCGAAAGGTTTCACATTTCGCTGTGTTCCAAAGTTCAAATTAACTCTGAAAGGTAAATTCACATCATGTGAAGACCTGTGACCAGAGGAAGATCGATGTCACGCCGTGACCTCTTGGCTGAATTAAAACAATATTTTTTTGCAGTAAAGTTGAGTAGATTATACATATTTTTTTACATTTTGAGTTTTTTTTACTATGTGTTATATGTTGAATTCTTGTTTATAAAAAAGACACTGCACAGCATGATATCATATCATAACCTTTGCAGTGTCCGAAGAAATTTCGCATGCTCAATGTCTAGTGTGACTGCGGCTTAACTGTGTTGAACTATAAAACAATGATTCGTTTTCTGTTGATAAAAGTATCTAAACAGTTGCTGACCTGCCTAATAAAACACATAATGTATTAAAGTATCTTTGGTGTTTACATGGTTTCTACGAAATCGAGGTTTAACGCAAATATGACATCATTGACAGGCAACGAATATGACAGGGTCCGTGTCCTGGTTAAAATGGCTGATTTAAACATTGTTGGAAACATTTGGGATAATGTAAGTACATAAGTCAACAAAATATATAACACTGTTCTAGTGGTTTTTGGATATTTTAATCTAAAAATCGTACATATTGTGCCTTTAAGAGCCGTTTAACTCCAAAAATGTCAAAAAGCACTATTAAAGTACCATAAACCTGAAGTCATAAGATAGTTTGTGTTCAAAAAAGGCCAAAGCAAAATTTATTTAGTAAAAATCGTTCCCTTTACTATAGTTCTAAAATCTCATATTGTGTAATATTTTCAAATATATAATATAACATAACAATAATAACATTATTACTATGAGTAAAAATTATATTATTATGAGTAATAATAATAATATTAGTATTATATTTTGAACACATGGAAGCTTATAGTAATAATAATAATAATTATAATTATACAGTTAAAATATTTAAGAATATAAAAACAATTATGACTAAATATTATTTGTTTGATATATATTTGGAAAAAAATAGTTCATATGAATCAATTATATAATGTGTAATATAGACAGACAGACAGACAGACAGACAGACAGACAGACAGACAGACAGACAGACAGACAGACAGACAGACAGACAGACAGACAGACAGACAGACAGACAGACAGACAGACAGACAGACAGACAGATAGATAGATAGATAGATAGATAGATAGATAGATAGATAGATAGATAGATAGATAGATAGATAGATAGATAGATAGATAGATAGATAGATAGATAGATAGATGTAACATCAGTATGGCGTTGTTGATGCCAAAAAGATATTGGTTCTAGGATTTTCTGCTATAAACTGTTGTGGTTCAGAGCATTATTTCTTGCATAAAGTGCGAGTTGCAAGTTTAAGTCTAGCTCGACTGACAGTTTTTTAAATGAACCAATTAAAATGGCATTTGTCAGTAGATGTTTATTAGTAATGGTGGTGTATTTGGTTGCACATTCAGAGGGGAATAACCTCAAGTAGCTTACTGCAGCCGCCGTTTTAAGCAAATGTGAAAAAAAAAAAAAAGATTATGTAATCAGATTTTTTTAAGCATGCCGGTGGGGGGTCTGAAGCCTAAATAGGTCTAGAATTGCCTATGGTGGCAAGTTTGAATTTGAAAGTGCAAATAAGATTTAAAAAGGCAGATGGGAAGATTTTACAGGAATTTACTTAAGTTTGGGTCTGTGCTTTTATGTTCCATGGAAGAAAGTACAGGTTTGGAATGATATGAGGCTGAACTATTCCTCTCTTTGCTGGTGAAGCTGATTCATTTCTTTATGGTCTCTACATAAATTGATTGTTTTGTATGAGTTGAGAAAATCCGAAAGAGCTATGAAGCCATTTAGTATAATTTTTTAAAACCTTTTCCTATACAGGTGATATCTGAATGGATGTTTCACAGGACTGTCTAAACATCCTTTATGAAACAGAAACTAAGATTAGCGGTTAGCGATAAAAAGCCCATTTGGATTTCTAATGGTTCATTGATCCAGTGAAACGCTCCTCAGAACAGCATTTATGTGGGTAATGAGAAACTAATGTTGTCACTGTTTACTTCTCACCGCCTTGAAGGAACACAGTCAGTGCTGGTAGCCCTAGTGGGTCACACCAGACTGTAATCTGTTAAATTCAGACAGCACTGCATTGACAATTAAGAACAATAAAATCAAAACTGTGAAGACCTGCGGTGTGAATGTCCCAGTACAGAGAAAAAAGGAGTGTTATTTGACCAGCATTTAATATTTAAATGATAAATACACTGGAAATGGAACTGTAACAAACACAAAAACATTTTGAAAAAACTTTTAGCAAAATAACAGAATTTACTAGAGATTCAGACAAAATGTTAATTGCTGTAGTCTATTTAAAAATCGTAACTTTTATTTTAATTGATGTAATTTAATTGTAATGTAATTTATTTTTTAATATAGTTTGAATGAATGATTCAATGACTCACTCAAAGTCTTCACTTGTTTAATTACTGGATGAATCAGCGTTTTTGAACAAGTGATGAATGAATGATTCAATGACAAATACATTTTTTTAAGTCACTTGTCACCAACTACTGGTGTAACCATGTAATTTATACAATGTTATTTGAAGGGTCAAGCTACTTTTAAAAGGTGATTTACTGTAGTTTGATCGCTACCATAGACATTAGTTTTTCTATCTATCTATCTATCTATCTATCTATCTATCTATCTATCTATCTATCTATCTATCTATCTATCTATCTATCTATCTATCTATCTATCTATCTATCTATCTATCTATCTATCTATCTAATCTATCTTCCACACTGATAATAATAATAATAAGAGATGTTATCTTGAGCAGCAAATCAACATATAATGATTTCTGAAGGATCATGTGACACTGAAGAGTAATGATCCTGAAAATTCAGCTTTACCATCATACACTTTACCAGTTACACTTTAAAATATATTACAATAGAAAACACTTATTTTAAATTGTAATAATTTTTCTAAATATTACTGTTCTTACTGTATTTTTGATCAAATAAATGCACAAGAGACTTTCAAAAATGTCTTCCCGACCCAAAATTTTGAATGGTAGTGTATATTTTATAATTTATTCATAAATATATTTTGTAAATATTTATATTTAATTTTTTTTTTCATTAAAAATGTTAAGCTTTCTTTACATTTAACACTTTTCCTTTATTTCTGTAGTATGCACATTTACACAATTTCCTTTACAAAAAGAAGTTATGAAAATTATACAGCTATAGCGTAACTTTGTCCATTTATTTTGCGTTTTATAAGGCAATGCAATACATTACTGATTGGACTGTAGTTTTCAACACATTCATATTGATGGTTCGCAGTCAAACAGCAATGCCCAGTTTATTCAGACCTTTAATGTCACTTCCACAGCAATAGGCTAAAAATTAGACTGAAAGACTTGTTGGAGTTAAGATGATTGATGTGTTAACCCTGAGATGAAATTACATAACATATCAACATATGCATTCTAGATAGTGACCGTTAATGGCTGAGGGTTATGAGCTCCACAGAGGCACTAATGGAAACAGTGCAGCTTGTTGAATGGAGAGCTGATAACTGATTTCATTCTTCATACTCAATGACTGACTCATTCAGTTCACTCTTGGCCTCCAATAAAACGCCCACTCCTCTATCTCTCTCACTCCATACATCCAGTTATCTGCTGTGTCCTAGTGCAACCGATGCTTTACTCTTCTCCACATTCACTAATAAACAAGCACTGTGGTCCTGGTTTAATGGTGTTTGGAAATACCATGGCAATCTCTCAGTAACTTGGTATACACCAAAGAACCATGGTATTGATACCATCATATCATGAGGCAATTTAAAGTTAAATTTCCTTACATTAAAGAACCGTAGACATCAGTTTTTCTATCTATCTATCTATCTATCTATCTATCTATCTATCTATCTATCTATCTATCTATCTATCTATCTATCTATCTATCTATCTATCTATCTATCTATCTATCTATCTATCTATCTATCTATCTATCTATCTATCTATCTATCTATCTATCTATCTATCTATATACAGCTATGGAAAAAATTAAGAGACCACTCCTAGTTCAGAAATCAATGTTAAGTGGTCTCTTAATTTTTTTCCATAGCTGTATATAAGCCTATCTATAGTAATGATCCTGAAAATTCAGCTTTGTCAACGTAAATCTGTGGTGAAAAGAGAGAGCCTTTGGGGCAGATTTCTGGCTACCCTGCTCATTTTCATGTTAGGTCATATAACCGTATTATACACAAAGTAAAGCTTGGCGAGCCGCACAATGAGTAACATGTCCTAGTAATATGCATGCTGATAAGCAACTAGTTAATAGTGAGATTTGGACCCTAAACTAAAGTGTTACCAAAACTTTAAATCAATAATTTAAGTCAATTTATGTTATTTTTTTTAAAAATGTAGAGTAAAAATAGATCATGAAATGTGCACAATTTAACAGACTTTACACTTAAAATCTAAACTAATGCATGAACACGGTTAATTACAGATATTTTTTCCTCTAATTTTTAATTGTCTAGTGGTTTCAGCATTAGGTTAACATAAAGAGGTCTTATTTCATATTTCCTGGGAAATTAAATCTTTATTTAGCATATGCGTGAATCATATCTGAGAGCAGACAAATCTCACACTAGTGGGAGTGATAAGAAAGTGAAGGTGCTTTTTTCCTCATATTTGTTATGCTGAAAGACATCAGCTGATATGCGATAATATTAAAATCCTAAAATTGGATACACTATTTAAAATACAACATGTATTTGTTACACCCACTCAAGCTAAAAATCGCCATGAAGAGGTTAAAGAGCAATAAATAGGGGTGTCATACACCTGTTTTGTTTTTGAAGGGGCACCAGTCGCAGTCCTGACTCACTTCCTTCCCTAAATAAAACATGATCGAAGAAAACAACACTTAACATGTTAGTAGTTCATATAAGTGTAGAGTGTATATTTCTCGCTTGTTTTCGTGTATCGTTATTCAAAATTAAGCCAGAAATACTTATTGCTGGAATCCATTCTTGGTGCATTACTATGCAATAATGTATGTTTGTAATCCTCATCTTCATGCATAACATGATCGACAGCTATAATTGAGAGGGTGCTATAATTAAAAGTGCCTCTTTGGAGCAGCTGACTTGACTGAGGACAGGCAACATCTGTTTGATCTAAACCACAAGACTCGGTCTGTGACTGACATCTATGATGGACTGGTTGGCTCACAGGCAAAAAGCTGAAAGAGAGAGAAGAAAGAATAGCCTGCAGTTTTAGATGGTTGCTTGATGCGTTTGACTGTAAATCTAAGATTCCATAACTAGACCTTCTGGTGGAAATAACAGACTTCTCTCTGGTGATGTATGCAGGAATTGTTCAATCATTTAGTCTGCTTCAAGAGTTAGTTCACCAAAAATGAAAATTCTGTCATTTATTACTCACCCTCATGCCGTTCTACACCCGTAAGACCTCCGTTCATCTTCAGAACACAAATTAAGATATTTTTGTTGAAATCCAATGGCTCCGTGAGGCCTCCATAGCCGGCAATGACATTTCCTCTCTCAAGATCCATAAAGGTACTAAAAACATAGCATCGGAGCATAATGAATCAGTGTGTCGAATCAGCTGTTAGGAGCACAAAAAGTAATGTGATTTCAGCAGTTTGACGGTTTGACACACGATCCAAATCATGATTCGATACACTGATTCACTATGCTCGAAATCTTCCTGAAGCAGTGTTTTGAAATCGGCCATCACTAAATAAGTCTCTTTTTTTTTTTGGCGCACCAAAAATATTATTGTCACTTTATAATATTAATATTGAAACACTGCACTCACATGAACTGATTTAGACATGTTTTTAGTACATTAATGGATCTTGAGAGAGGAAATGTCATTGTTCCCTATGAAGGCCTCACTGAGCCATCGGATTTCAACTAAAATATCTTAGTTTGTGTTCCGAAGATTAACGAAGGTCTTATGGGTGTGAAACAGCATGAGGGTGAGTAATAAATGACAGAATTTTCATTTTTTGGCGAACTAACCCTTTAAATGCCACCCCAGCAAGCTCACGTTCATTTGCCTCCACTTTTGAGTGCGACGCCCACATCTCAACATCCAATCAACAGCCGATACATAAAAGTCCCAGACTTACATTTTATTTTTTTACATTTTTCGATAATCTGTTATACATAGATGTACGTAACAATATGGAAGAAATGATATGTCGCTACTTCTGTTTCATTGCAACTTTAAAGATCCTATGAAATCAAAACTAGAGGCTTTTAGTCTTTGTCTGTTAGCTTTGAGGCTAATCTAATCTTTATTATTCTTTTTTTAGGTTGTCAAATGTACTGGTACTTCAGTACCAAGTCGAGACTTAGATGTTAAAAATGTAATACCTGTCTTTCTGTAGTAGATTCATAAATACCTCTGATTGGCCATTGTGTTCACATGCTCATCAGATATGTCTGTGATTGGCTACAATGATCAACGCATGAGAGCGTTTGAAAGCACACGGAAGTGTTTGAATTTGAAAGCTTTTTGAAAGCTGGAGCATTTGAAAGTTGCCGTCTTTCAGTGGACTGGTCCGCGATAGACGCCTGCTTTCAAACGCTCCAGTGTGTATCTGTGTAAGCGCTTAATGAAGAGTGTCACTGATGACTATTTACAACGTTTTTGAAGCGTTGATTATTGAAGCCAATCACAGACATATCTGATGAGTGCATCAACACAGTGGCCAATCAGAGGTGTTTACAAATTCACTCAACAGCGCTCAAAGCGTCACATTTTTAAAATTTCAGAACCGACATGGTACAGAAGTGGTACTTTTGACAACTCTACCGAGTACCAGGTCAATCCGTTACTCACTGATAGACGCTGCTTTCAAATGCTCCCGTGCATAGGCGCCGATTTATGTTTCTGCCGGTGGGTGCCCAGTGCCCCACATCAACCCCCATATATTATATAACAGATAAATCCGCGTTCAGTTTTCGCATTCCCTAATGGTGTAGTGGTAGAATTTTCGTTAATACAGTCAGAGGTCCAGCCGTGCTCCAATTATCAGTGGTTCGAATCTGCCCTCATATCGTTTTTTTTTCCCTCATAAAGTTCAAAGAAGTTAATTAATGTTTGTATATCAAGAGCAGGAAAATATATGTGTGCATTTTGTTAGTGATTTCCCTGGAAAGAAGAGTCAAGCAATAGATTGGCGCGTATGTCAGAAGACGAACTTGCACGAGCCACAATGCATGATTTCAAAAACAACACGTTTCAGCGATAGTTCGCTTCTTATTTAACTCAAATCAACGTCAACTTGATGTTTTATTTGCATTATATCCGTACAGCAATATGACAATTTCGACCCAAAAAGCACATTCTTTTCACGAGTGTTGTCGTGAGTCATGCTCTCGCTGATATCTCATGCAAGGAGAGTTTGAGCGCGCTGATGTATCTGATCGAGAGGAGAGCCATTTGTGCTCGTGCATCACTTAGATGCGCTCTCGACGTTTGCCATTAAAATATTGCCATATAAACGGCCTTAAATAAACTATAAAAAAGGGTGAAGATAGTGTCTGAAAGCTCCAATTGATTTTCTGTTGGTTAAAATCAATGTAGAATATCTAGTATTTTTCCGTGGGATCGGCGCCTATGCTCCCGTGCGTATTTGTGTAAGCGCTCTGTGAAGAGCGTCAAAGGTTTCTATTTACAATGTGATCACGGACATGATTGTTGAGCACGTAAATGCAATGGCCAATCAGAGGCGTTTAAATTTAATACGCCAGAGTTTGTTCAGCGTGAGCTCTGCATGCTCTTGAATCATTTCGTTATAACCAATAAAATATGAGATTCATTGTGCAGTATAGACAGATTTTTTTTTTATTATAACGGGAGTTTTACCTCAGTCAGTGAGCTTGTGCTGTGGCCAAACTGAAGTGATGCTTGCTTTCTGTTTATAACGCATAATTTAAACTAAAGTTGCACTTTTCATGCTGCTAAGTACATGCTGCAAAGTTTTGAGAGTGACAACCATATTAAAATGTGGGATTGAATCTGAGATTGCGATGTTTGACAATGGACAGGACAATAGACCTGCACTTACTTTTCACTTGATTTTTTAAATGCAATGTTTATTTAACTGAATATTTGAAGGCTACATGTTAATGTTTTAATGGATTATTTACTTATAATCATTAATAGCATTAAAATTGAACTAATTTCATTTATTTGATATTTTACATTTTCATCTAGTTAAAAAAAATATTTAACAATTGTATTTGCTATGGTACCGAAATTGGTACCAAGAGCCATGAAATTTGATTGGTATTGG
The DNA here is from genome assembly GCF_024489055.1 of Chanodichthys erythropterus. NCBI lineage: Eukaryota > Metazoa > Chordata > Actinopteri > Cypriniformes > Xenocyprididae > Chanodichthys > Chanodichthys erythropterus. The sequence goes on from NC_090228.1 coordinate 18,908,266, forward strand.
TACCGACTACTGACATTTTGGTACTGTGACAACCGTAGTATGTACTTAGAAAGTGGGTGGAAGAGAAAAGTCACCAACTAACATTAGCAAGTAGCAAAATATGTTTTTTGCAACAACAAGACTATAAAAGCTATTGCCTGTTTAAAAAGGATTAGCCCTTTGAAATCCTGCTTCAGAATGTCAAGCCAGGAAAGAAATTAGCTTCGTTAAACCATTTCATGGGGTCTTTAAAAAGAGCCAAAAGAGTCTTAGAAACATATTTTTCATAATAAACTTAAATATAGGCCTAGTTCATGGTGCAGGTGTTTTGTTTGAGTTTAACTCTACATTTACTAGGTGTCTAATCATCCTTATTTTACATTTTAGGCTGAATTGTCAATAGATTTTATACCAAACACAATATTAAATGTCATTTAAGTTCAAGAGCATAGTAACAGATAGATGAAAGACATTATCGTATGAATGGCGTCATCTTCTTCACCTCAGCTCACAATAATTGAATCCGAAGCAATCATAATTTGCTGGTGGGTGGGTTTTCTCAGAAGTTCATCTTAAAGACCCAGCTCTCGGCTGCTTTTCCTTGAGGGGAGGTGTGAATGTTTGATGCCATCAAACCCTCTGCATGGTTCATGTACCCTGTAGGCTCCACAGGGAGCAGATGTTATTGCGTTTGGACAGTAGGGTGCTTACCTGGAAAACCAACGAAGAGATACAGAGAAATCAGCGACAGTAATGATGAGACCCTTTGGGACCGCGATATGTGCTTGTTTCAACACTAACTATGTTTAACTATCGTGTACTGTGGGGAAAGTGAGTGAGAACAGGAACAGTAAATAGAGAAAGACGTAGGTGTGTGTTCATACAGACATAAACTATGTAAAATTAAATGAGCTCGAGGAAAAGTGTGTCACCTTTGTTCACTGTGTGTGATTGTGTGTGTGCATGATGCACAGAATGACATTATTTGGCAAATTACTCTGGAATTTCAGTAGCAGCAACAGTAAACAGTATGTTATAAATATCAGAAAATGTAATGTTGCATACCTAAATGTTCTGTCCATAATATGAAAAACCTCAATCAATAATATAGGTGAAAAATAAACATACTCATTAAGTTGCACATTTATAAACAGAAAAGGATTAGGGCCAAGCAATAATAAAAAAAATAAAACCATCTCGAGATTAAAGTTGTTACATTTCGAGAAAAAACTCGTTAAATTTCGAGAAAAAAGTCGAGATAAAATTGAGAATAAAGTCAAATTATGAGAAAAAAAGTCATTAAATTTCGAGAAAAAAGTCGAGATCAAATGTTGAGAATAAAGTCATTAAATTAACGAATTTATTCTCGTAATTTAACGAATTTGTTCTCGTAATTTAACGACTTTTTCTTGTAATTTAATGAGTTTTTTCTTTTAATTACTGACTTTATTCTCAACATTTTATCTCGACTTTTTTCTCGAAATTTAACAAGTTTTTTCTCGTAATTTAACAAGTTTATTCTCAACATTTTATCTCGATTTTTTTCTTGAAATTTAACGAGTTTTTTCTCGTAATTTAATGAGTTTATTCTCATCATTTTATCTCGGCTTTTTTCTCAAAATTTAACAAGTTTTTTCTCATAATTTAACAAGTTTATTCTCAACATTTTATCTCGATTTTTTTCTTGAAATTTAACGAGTTTTTTCTCGTAATTTAATGAGTTTATTCTCAACATTTTATCTCGACTTTTTTCTCAAAATTTAACAAGTTTTTTCTCATAATTTAATGAGTTTATTCTCAACATTTTATTTCGACTTTTTTCTCGAAATTTAACAACTTTTTTTCTCAATTTAACAACTTTAATCTCGAGATGGTTTAATTAAATTTTTTATTATTGCTTTGCCCTCATCCTCTTCCGTATTTATATGAACAAATCATAAGATTAATAAATAAAATATAATCATAGAATGTGTCAATAAATAAATCATGAAATGTCAAAAAATAAATACATGGAAATATTTGTTTCCATTAGATATTGATTCTTTTATTGAAATATATTTATTTATTGACAAATTTCATTATTTATTTACTGACATACACAACCATTCAAAAGTTTGTGGTCACTAAGATGTTTTTTTTTATACTTTTTAATACTTTATTTAGCAAGAAGGCATTAAATTAATCAAAAGTGACAGTAAAAACATGTTGCGAAAACCTATTTCCAATAAATTCATTTTTTTTTTTTTTACTTTCTATTCAAAGAATCCTTAAAAAATATTAAGCAGCACAATTGTTTTCAACATTAATAATAAGAAAAAATGGTAACTGAGCAACAAATCAGCATATTAGAATGATTTCTGAAGGTTCACATGACACTGAAGAATGATACTTTGCCATCACAGGAATAAATTACATTTTACAATATATAAAACATAAAAAACAGATATTTAAAATTGTAATAATATTTCACAACATTCCTGTTTTAGACTAGACTGATATACATATATTACACATTGATGCTTTTAACATTTATTAATATGGCACTCAGTCATCTATAATAGCACAAATAATGTGTGAGTTACCGAAGTTTAAAGGGACAGTTCATCCAAAAATTAAAATTCTGTAATTATTTACTCAACCTCAAGTCATTCCAAATCTGCATGACTTTCTCTCTTCTGTGGAAACACAAATTAAGATATTTTTAAGAATGTTACCATAAAAGTCTAAAATGACATTGGCAACTTTAATTGTATGGCAATTTTCCCTATAAGGTTATAGGTTTGTTCAAATCACTAATCCTAACTATAAGCAATAATGCTGCTTAACTTACCTTAGCAAGCACAGCTACAAATATGCACTCACACTGCAATTGAAACTCAAGGACTAGCCATTTATAAAACCTGTGAATGGTATGTAGTGTAATGTGTGTGAACTGTCCTCCACACATATACTATTGTCACAAAGTACTAAAATCGAATTCAAACTTTCTTTAGCCAGCCAAATAGCCTTGAACTCAAACATGCAGCATGAATCAGTTCTCAGCTAGTCACGTATCAGAAATCCAGCATTAGAGATTAGCACTTAGTGGTTAAAAATACCCGTGCTCCATTAACACGCAAGCTTTAATCCTCTCTGACTTGATCTCCACGGCGTGCTGATGAGCACATCGGGCCTGCTAATTTCAACTCAAAGTCACTTTCAAAACATATGGCTCAAACTAATTATGATATTTAAAAAATGCATCAGCACACACCGGTTGGAGTTTGTCGTCTCTTAATTGTGGTTGATGGCTTGGCCAAAGTCTTTATTGGATTGATTAGCTTGTGTATCTGGAGTTAATGTCATTAGTGCAGCCGTAGGAAAACTGGCTCTCGCTTGCTTGCTCTCGCTTACCAACTATTAGCTAATCTTGGCCAAGACCGCGGACACATGCTGACCGCATTTCTCATTCTAAACGGATGATTGAAAGCCCACTGTTGCAAACAGACGTTGTTCTTTGCTATATCGGTTCTGAGAAGATCCACAGTGCTTTTAAGCTTTGACTAAACTGCTCCAGTGTTGGCAAGGCATACCTATTGTTTATCTGTTGCTAGTGTATCATGATAACAGATTAGCCTTCTTTAGTTTCAATGTCAATAAAGAGTCAGTCCTCATTCTGCTTGTTTTAAAGGTGACCTAGAATTGAAAATTGAATTTACCTCGGCATAGTTAAAAAATTAGAGTTCAGTACATGGAAATGACATACAGTGAGTCTCAAACACCATTGTTTCCTCCTTCTTAAGTAAATGTGATTTTTGCAAAAGATCACTGAAGAACCGGCGAATCTCAACATAACACCGACTGTGATGCAACAGTCGGGATCATTAATATGTACGCCCCCAACTTTTGCATTTACCATTGTTTCTTACTGTATTCACGGAGAACAGAGCCATGTAGTTATTTTCATTATTAAACATTTGCAGTCTGTATAATCATCATCTTCCTTTATAAATCTCTCCAACAGTGTGTAATGTTAGCTTTAGCCATGGAACACTATCAAACTAATTCAGAATCAAATGTAAACATCCAAATAAATACTATACTCACATGATCTGATATGCTGCATGATGAACACTTTGTAAACATCCATTTTGAGGGTTATATTAGCTATGTGAACTTTGTTTGTACAATGTATTATAGTTGCGAGCTCGGGGGCAGGGAACACAAGCATTTAAAGGGGACACGCACAGAATCGGCACATTTTTAATGATGCCCCAAAATAGGCAGTTAAAAAATTAATTAATACAAATCTATGGGGTATTTTGAGCTGAAACTTCACAGACACATTCAGGGGACACCTTAGACCAGTGGTTCTCAAACTTTTTTCCCAGTGGGCCGCACAATGGTCCAAGTGCAAGTCTCACGGTCAGCATATAATTTACATATGACGTCACCAATGCAAACCAATCAGATTTAATGTTATGGTATTAGCAGATAATACTATTATTATACCTAGATGTTGCACACAATAAATAACAAATAAAAACTAACTTACTGACATTAGCTTTACAATAATAATCAGTACTGCTCAATGAACACACAAACTGTATATACATCACTTTAAGTTGCTATTTAATTCTGTATGACTGTATGACTCTCTTCAACAGCATCGCAGTAGTCACCAAACAATCACATAAACGCCTTAAGCAAATGTTACTCAGCTCTTTTTACAAACAACACTGAGCGCACTGTAATTACAATCTCTGACGATATCAAGCTTTCTGTCATGTCGCAATCCCTCGCGCAGCATCGGATCCGCGAGCGCGCGCAGAGTTGGGCTCATCCAGCCGCGGTGCGCTGATGCGGTTATTTTTACTGATTTAAAATACATCAAACAAACACATCGAATTCACAGTTCAGTCTTTTGAAATTGTAGGTTTTGCTTGTCAAGTACTTTACTACAGAGCAAACAGGAAGGCTGCCCATCTCGCTCATTAACAGTAGTACACTGATTCTTCCATTCTTCTTACCTTTACTGCTGATGCTGTGACTCTTCTTGTTTGCATGTGTTCCTTCATTTTATCTTCCACATTAAGCTTTTCTCCTTTAATAACAAATTTGACCATTTTGAGGCTTAAATTTACAAAATTAATGGCTACTGTTTGAATTCTTCCTAAGCGCGCACTTGTGTTTCGTTAACTGAGTGATTGCGTCATTAGCCTACATTGCCTGATGTCTGAAAATAATAAATGCTCACCAAAATTATTTTATATGACAAATAAAGCATTATAGCTCATTTATATTTATTTAATAAATATAATTTACATTTGTGACGGGCCGCAGGTTGAGAACCACTGCTCCAGTCCACACCCATTCAAACGCTGCGTCGCGCGACTCGTGTCCAATTACATCAAAAGTATATGCTCACTGGATGTCATGGCAACTGAATCACGGAGGAAAACTTTAAATATCTCGCCTTCGCTTTAATTTCGGACCATCTCCAAAAAGACATACAACACTAAACAAATGATTTTGACATGCGTTTATTAAAGTAGGAAATGCAGATTTTTAATCCCTTACACACAATTACTGCTGTTGAAATACGAAATGGAGGCGGGTCCGGATTGAATTCCCTCCGGGTCCGGATCCGGACCGGAGTCCGGACTTTGAGAAGTGCTGCCTTAGACTTATATTACATCTTGTGAAAAAGGGTTCTAGGGCACCTTTAATATGTTGTAAGGCATATTAATAAGAAACATTACCTATGATTTTTTAAAGCCTTGCAAACACTAGATTATGTAATATACTGGAGCTAGTAAAAGTATGCTGTACTAAGGTACAATTTCATAGTTTTTAGAAACGTTGCTACCTGACCCAGATGAAAATATTTTGCTTTTCAGCACAGATTAACATTTCGGACAATATGGCATGACAATAAGCATACAAGATTAAATGACTTTACCAAATCTATCCACCTCCCCAATCCATCCAGACCTTCCAACTATTTACTATCAATCCATCCATCTGTCCATCAATCCATCTGTCCATCCAGACCTACTAACTATTTACTATCCATCCATCCATCCATCCATCCATCCAGACCTTCCAACTATCCATCCATCCATCCATCCATCCATCCATCCATCCATCCATCCATCCATCCATCCATTTACATTTTGTAGACTTTGTCAAGACATGAAGTGAAGTTTGTTATCTTTGAAACAAAACAGGTATGAAATATCACCTTAATATTTTGTATAAACATTTATGAGAAGATTATTTAATATATGCGTCATCCAAATAAACTACCAAACTGAAAAATCGTAGTTTTATTTCCTTAATAAGCAAAAGAATGTGTCCCACTTTATATTAAGTGGCCTTAACTACTATGTTTTACACTTATTGTGTACATAAATATTTTACATTGTACTTATATTTTAAAAATACCTGCATGTAATTACATCTTTAATTAATTTCTGTAATTACACTGTTGACCCATCCCTTACACTTTAACCCACCCTCAAACCTACTCATAACACCAAAGCTTTTCCTAACCTTACCCGTATCCACCTCAAAAGCAGCAAAAGTGTTTTGCAATTCAATATGAACCCAATGATAATAATACATTGTACTTATTTTTTGATATAAGTACACAGTAGTTAAGGCCACTTAATATAAAATGGGACCAAAGAATGTTTTAACTATAAAAATGTGATTAATGAGTAAATTATTTAAAGAACTTGTATGGTAAATCTTGTATGAATCTAGCTGAAGTGCACACTACAAGACAGCAGTATACGCTATGGTATACAACTAGTCTGCCAAAAAAGTCGCAGATGCTACAATAGATTTTAAAACTCGTTTGAAATCTGACCATCTGACCAGTCGCCAAGTGTGTGCACTGTCTAAAGAGAAGAGCAACGAGAGCAATGAGCAACAGCTACTGCAACTGTGAGACTAAACAGTCCAAATGCAGGGTGAAGCAGTGGGAAGTGAAGTCAATTAGGAAAAAATACCCAACAAACCATCAAAGTGTCAGCTCACTGCTGCCCACATCTCTCTACACAGTTTTTCTGCTCTTTTCCCCACAAATCCATGCAAACAGGCACATCCTCTGTGTTGTGTGTTGACATTTTGTCAAGAATTAACTCCTGTGTAGCTGGGCTGAGTTTAGCCCAATTCGGACAGTAATTGTTCCTCATGGGGTTGTAAGGTATTTTCAACATTTACAGGGGCTAGTCGAGGTCTGATGTCCAAATCCAGAACGTCAGTGTTTTTCTCACACCACCCACTTAAAAATCTCTGGCTGAATTAAATTCAGTTTTTTGACATACACCAAGGTCGTATGGTAATTTAATTGCCATCCGAATCCACATCTCTGAGTTTGCAAGAAAACAAAAACTTATTTATTTCAGCTAATTGCCACATTTTTGTGGCAAAAATGACACATAATTTTGAGATAAAATGTAAGACAGAAAACCATTCCAGCTATCTTCCTATTTTAAAACCGATTTAAATAATCATATAATAATAAATAGAATATTATGTTCTATTATTAAATTAAATATACATTTATTCTTATTATTCAGAGCATATGACATTTTATTTACAGCAGACAACCATGCGACTGATCAGCACATTCTCATGTTCGTAAGATCACAAAACTCGCTCCTCCGCAGTGAATAAGTCGCCATCCGAATCCATGAGTTTTATCACTTGACAGGATAATTATGAATCAGAGGTTTCTTTTATGTTCGCTTGGTATATAGCCTGTCATGATATAGCCAGCTCAACTGTCATGAGCTGAAAGAAAATAGATTTTTGTATTTTAAAATACTCCATTCTGTCATAATCAATAAAAACACATCAAGCCTTAACAAGCAATAGCCAAATTTCCTTTATAAGCACAAGTGTAAAAATACCAGAAACAGCTGCCAGAAATCTCAGAGGATGTGTCCTCAAACCGGCACGGAAACTTGGACATCAGCTACCGTATGTGAATAAATAACTAAAAGTGATGCATTATGCAGTCTGTCATTATCTAGGGTTATCACAGTTAAGTGGAGGCTAGGATGAAATTAATTTGATTTTCATTTTGAGCTTCCTGTTCTTTCTGCATTCCTGAGCACTGTAGCTCCTTTTAGTTTATTATCAGCATCTCTTTATTGCCTCACCTTTCTATGGTTCTTTCTTCAAACATGAGCTTGTTTAATTAAGTATGACGTAAAGAGACTTTAGAGGTGCTAAAGAACGAAGGTGAAAAGACTGACAGCAAAATATGGCTAAGCACTTAAAATGTGCGAGCCTACAAACACGCTCATGGTACCTGCAGCAGCAGAGCTCCAATAAGAGAACAGAATGATCTCTGACTGCGCTGTTCTATCTGAAAGCTTTGTTTTCTTTTTGAAAACACCTCAGAGAACATGTGCATGGCAACAGAAGATTACAGATCAAAGCAAGTGGCTGTCTGAAATTATATTATAGGCTAAGTTGTTCATTGTCTAGTGCTGTGCTCTTTTTTTTATTTTTACTGTACTGTAATTTTGTTTTTTAATACTGAAGGACAAATTATTTTCTGGGGTTCTGCCACAGATGCTGCGATAGAGCTTTTCAGTTGAACCCAGAATACTCATTTAAGATGAGTTGGAGAAATATGAATGAAAATGTTCATCAGTGCATGAGCCATGAACTCATTCAATACAGCATCATGGTTTACACATTTGTGTTATATTTCTGTATGCGGCCAGGGGCAAACCACATAGAAGAGCTTCAGTGTCTTGGAATTAGCATAAAGGAATGGTTCTTCGTATGTGCCAAAGCTGTTGAAAAACAGAGTTGTGACATGCTTTGATCTCGCCGCCATGCATGTGGTCACGTGATTCGAGGAGCTCTCAATAGTTCCAAACAACTCAACGCTAATATGTATTGATTACCATGCTGACAACATTTACAGTAGCATAGTAACCAGCTGCCAAGTGTGATCCAATTAATGACCATTTTAAATAATATTTTTTTCAAATATCTTTATTATTTATATTACAATTAGTGTAGTATTAAAGGTTAAAATAGGGATAAGGTTTAAAAATTCCAATGCAAAGAGGAAAATTTGAGGTATCTGGTGGCTGGAAAAATAATATTTATATGTAATGCCATGATTTAAACACTAGATGCCTTTATGGCTCTTTAATATTTATATAGCTCCAGTCTTGTTGCTAAAAAGAGTATTGCTGGTCATACTAACTAATTTTTTAAGTTTTGCATTTGAATATATATTTAGACATTATCAAACACAACACTTTTTTTAAATGTTAAATTTAAAAAGGTTAATTACTCACATCTTGTTATTTTATGATAGCCCCATAAGCATACACAAGTAAATATTAATGAATGCAAGAAAATACTGAATTTAACTAAAGAAAGACATTTAAAAATGTTGAAAAACAAGGTGACCAAATGCATTCAACAAAACTCTTTATTAAATAATTTATTATATATGTAAGCAATAAGGTAAGAGAGGCTGTGCTGTACGGGAAGCGACGGAAAGCGGAGCCATGTCTACAGCGCTAGCCTTGAGTAACTTATTGCTTTTATAAAATAGTTACCACACAATACATATATTAAAGCCAAAAATATGTATCAGCGCAACTTTCATGAAGTAAATTTTCACTAAAAACATTCCTTCCACCGAAAAAATAGTCCCTGACCGTGAACAGCAACTGATTACATTATTACGCCATTAGATGGCGGCAAAGACTGTCTTTATGAGTGAGTCAGTCAATAGCGAAGACTTTTACATTGAAAAGACTGAATTGTTGTGAACACGGAACAAGATGCAACTGACAAATGCTTTGACTAGTGCTGTCAGTCACGGGAAAAACGCCTTAACTGTTAAAAGGACAAGATAGTACATCGGACATTTAAACAGGTTTTTTTTATTTTTTATTATGAACATAGGACTGACCTGAAGGAAAATGCTAAATCTGAATGAAGGTAATAAACTCGCTCACTCAAACCTTTTTGTCATAGTACTACATAATACAGTAAGCTTCAATGAACAATATCATTTGAGAACACACAGATTATGTTGCTAAGAGTGGTTGCTAAGGATGTTGTGTAGTGATACACAGAACCGTTGGGTGAAGCGGTCAAAGCCGTGTTTTATCGTGATTAAAACACAGCTATTGACTAATCAGAATCAAGGACAGGAACTAGATGTTTTCTAATCTTTATTATATTCAGTGAGGGGCTAGATAAGTTATTCCTTGAATGGACAGTCTTCATAGAAACTCATTCGACCTCCTACAGGAAGAGAAAGATTTCAGAAACACTAAAAACTGTTAAAAATATGACAACTAGCATCTGGTTATGTTAGCTATTGAAGTGTTGTTCACGTTATCTAACTGCAATTAGAGTCTATCTATTATCTAACCATAAACGTTATACATACAATACAACTACTGGCTAGATTCTTGAGAGGTCAACTAATTCATGATAAGTCAACTAATGTCAAAACATGCAGTAAATTCATCAGTTTAAAGGTGTGGTCACGCTGCACTTTTCGTTCCATTGACTTCCATTCAAATGCGAGCGAATGCGTCAGACTGGAAACACAAGCTTGTGTGAAAAAAAAATTGCATTTCGCTGCATTCCAAAGTTCAAGTTTGGTGAACTCTGACCTGCGAATTCGCATCAAGTGAAGACGTGCGACCAGTAGAAGATCGATTCGTCACGGCATGACCTCTTTGCTGAATTAAAAGAATTATATTTTTGCAGTAAAGTCGAGTAGGTTCTATATTTTTTTTTCATTTTGAATGTATTACTTTAAGTTATGTGTTGAATTCATGTTTATAAAAAAGATGCTGTAGACCGTGACGTCATATCATGACCGTTACAGCATCCGGAAAAATTTTGCACGTTCAAAGTCTAGTGTTACCGCGGCTTAATGCTTCAATGGTTCAATGCTGGAACTATTCAGTGTTTGGAACTATTGGTCGCCCCACAACACACATTACTTCCAGATTCCTCAATTCATATGGAAGTCTGTAAGTGCCACAACTCTGTTTTTCAATTCCTCTGCTATGTGTGAAAGCCACTTTTGTATTAATATTAGGGTAGAGCGGGAGGAAACACCCCCTTGGAGTAAAACTCCCCCCCTACTGTTTTCTCCAAAATAACCACTAGATTGAGTCAAGATAGGTTTTTGTTCTTGCAGTGGACTACGTTGACAAGAGTGCTGTAGAAGTATTTACTGTGAAGCTTTAACTGACAACATACTTGAGAGAAAACAGATTTGACGTTAAGTGTCTAATTTCTAAAGATTTCTAATCTAACTAGGTGGTTGAATAAAAACCTTTGGACTTAAAAATTAAATAAAAAATTACCTCAAGTTAACATGAGCTAGCTAGTTAGCTAGCATCAACTAACAATACTTTTCAAATAGTCTATTATAATTTTGTAATTAATAATTATTGGTTATGGTTAAGACTTAAATACTGAATTAGTTTATTTTAGTTGTGGTGGTAATAGTAGTAGTAGATCTTGCTGTAAATGTATGAAGCAAATTGATTTTTGTTTAAAAGACCTCAGAAGAACAGGCAAATCTCAACATAACACCGACTGTTACGCAACAGTCGGGATCATTCATATGTACGCCCCCAATATTTGCATATGCCAGCCCATGTTCAAGGCATTAGACAAGGGCAGCCAGTATTAACGTCTGGATCTGTGCACAGCTGAATCATCAGACTAGGTAAGCAAGCAAGAACAATAGCGAAAAATGGCAGATGGAGCAATAATAACTGACATGATCCATGATTACATGATATTTGTAAACTTTCTAAATGTTTTGTTAGCATGTTGCTAATGTACTGTTAAATGTGGTTAGTTACCATTGTTTATTGCTGTATTAACGGAGACAAGACTGTCGTTATTTTCATTTTTAAACACTTGCAGTCTGTATAATTCATAAACACAACTTCATTCTTTATAAATATCTCCAACAGTGTAGCATTAGCCGTTAGCCACGGAGCATAGCCTCAAACTCAGAATCAAATGTAAACATCCAAATAAATACAATACTCACATGATCCGATGTATGCATGCAGCATGCATGACAAACACTTTGTAAAGATCCATTTCAAGGGTTATATTAGCCGTGTGAACTTTGTTTATGCAATGATAGAGTCGAAAGCTTGGGAGGGGGCGGAGAGCGCGAGCAATTAAAGGGGCTGCAGCCTTAACCGGCGCATTTCTAATTATGCCCCAAAATAGGCAGTTAAAAAAAAAATAATAAAAAAAAATCTATGGGGTATTTTGAGCTGAAACTTCACAGACACAATCAAGGGAACCCCTTAGGGTTATATTACATCTTGTAAAGAAAACGTTTGATTGCACCTTTAACATGAAAACTTTATAATTTATGTAATTGTCACTAAAACTAAAAGTATCGATATTTCAAGATTGATCTATCTATTCCTAAGAAAGAAAGATATATTACTTCTTCCCAGACACTCAGAATCACGCCCAAGGACATGGTAACTTATAAAAATAATAACCATGAGAGACAGAGGAGTAATTCAATATGGTATCGGCTCGCATTTTATATTTACCTAGGCTACATGTTAGTACTTGAAAGCCAATCTGAGCCTCTGCTTTTGTTGCAGCAGCAGCAGGTCCAGTGGGAGATTGAGACTATTCAGAGACAGCCCGAGAGAATCACACACCTTCAGACAGTTTCATGCTTTGCTCGTCTCTCCCAGACCCTATGATATTACGAATATATACCAGTGATGGTCATTCCTAGTTTGTTTGATCTGTAGCACCTCGGCCCCACGATCCATCCATCCTTTCGCAGATAAAACGTGCTTCTGAAGCCACAGCAGTGATTAAAGTGCCTGTCTGCCCTTGCGTGTCCTACCCGCCCCCCTTCCCATCTCATTCGTCAAAACTCAACACTGACGCTACCTGGGCAGCAAAAACTAGAAATTCCAGGACATTCTTGGAAGACATACTGTACTTTTACATTATATCTTGTGTTTTAGTTAAACGGCTTTCCAGCTTTCTGTTGGTCAATGCCGTGAATTTGAGTGACCAACTCTGCGTGAGGAAATCCTGATTATGTGGATTCCTAATGAAACGACTGGATTTTGCTTGTGAAAATTTGCAGAACTACTGTAAATGTGACTGCACCTTCACTCTGCCTTGACAGTTGTTGACCAGAACAGAAAAAAAACTGAACATATGAGACTATTTACTCCCCTTGTGGCAATGGTGAGAATGCAACACATGCATAATTCAATGTTTTGAGCCTAAGAGGTAAGAAAACTTCAAGTGTTGTCAAACAGAAGAGCGTTTCACAGAAGACTTTCCAAACCCACACAATGCCCTTCTTTTCAGTGCCCTTGTCAATCAATACACAATAATGGATTGAGTTTGTCTGAGCCAGACCAGAGGCCATTAGCAGGCGTATCAGTGTGCTGTCAGAATAAATTACAAGGCTGATGCTCTGGGTAGCAGTGAAATCTCTCGCCTGCTGGAGACCGAAGAGCTGCTGTGGTTCGGATGAGAAGGAGAAATTGACCTCTATGGTTAACACATTAAATCAAGCAAGCGGGGCAAGACGTTAAAGATGACTTTAGAAAAGAGCGAATGGTACTGGATTTCGTTACATAGATTTTTGAAGAGCACAGAAGGCAGTTTTCTTGAGTTTACTGAGAATAATTGCACAATGACATCTTCAATTACAACATATTCAATGGAATTCTATCAACATGGCATTATTTGCATAATATTAAAGTCGCAACGTATTGGAAGTAGCAACAAATCAATTTTTTCTGTATTGTTACATACTGCATCTGAGTGAAACTAATTATTGAAAAATAAAAAATGTAGGGCTGAGACTTGGCTCTATACATCAGTTTTTGATTTTTATCTGAATACAAGCTTGCAGTTGATTTTAAGAAAGGGGCGGGATTTAAGCAGACAAAATGATACGTAATACGTCCTACATAGGTCAGAGGTCACCCCTCTGCCGAAACTCATCTCTCTCGTGAACCGCCGTACGCCCATTGCCAGAAGCTAGTGATTATAGTTTATAAAGTTTTAAATATTGATATTTTTCTTACATGGGTGAACCCATGGCTTCACAGTTATCTCTGTTATCAGTGACAATATCTTTCTCTATGGAGAAAATCAGTGGGATTTTTTACTTGACTCTTGCTTGAATGACATTGATTTCTGTGTACAAATTTTCATGTATCAGAGAAAACACATTTTTGATGACAACTTCCAAACTTTGCTTAGAAGGCCAACAGGACGTTGAAAGCACACAGAATAATTATGTAAGCAGAACTGAATGGGCATCAGCAGTTAGTGAAAGGCAAAGTAAAGTGTGTGTGAGGCCAGTTTGAGAAAGTAAGGTCCCCCTGTGTATAGATGTCTGGGGAGATACATGTTTCAGTGGGAAGAGAAAACAGCACTTCTTGTTCTGAGCCCACTACTATCAGCACTTTCTACTTTCATCCCTCAAATACATTAAATAATTTACTGTATGTGTATGAGTTTTATTCAGCTGCAGTACAATTATATAACATTAAAATGTATGGATTGATGACTGAATTTGAGAAAAAAAAAATTGTGGACTTAATTATAATAGTTCAACAAATATTAATTAGCACCAGAGTTATTATTTATTTGCTACCCTCACCTGATTGAATCTTTTAAAGGACAAAATATTCACGGAACATAAACCTTGACAAATATGTATGACTGTGTCGCTTACGGGCTTAACCTAATTAAAATTGAAGCTTGGAATGAATAATTTAAAGCCTCATAGATTATAGAAGATAATATGCATAATTATGTGCACGGTGATATAGTGTGTGGTGGATTTCAAGCTAGAGATTTAGCATTTTTCATGACTTACTTTGGAGGTTTAGAAAATGAGTCATTATATAGAGATAAGAACAGAAAATGTTAATCTTCATACTGCAAATATAAAAACACAACTAATATAACTAACTTCCTCGACATTGACAGAATTTTCCGGCGATCCATGTTTTCTGTTACATGGTAGGGGAGCTATTACACGTCTTCTGAATGAGTACAGAATCTCTGGATCAAAACACAGGCAAAGAAGAAGCAGAAACAAGCAATAGAAGCATTTGCTGCATTTAAATTTTTATGCCCTTCCCTCGCAAATGTTGCAAGATGTTAAACTCTTGCAATGTGTTTAAATGGAACACTCTAAGCCCTTGATTACATGGAATCTGCTATGGAGCACATATCAAAATATGAGGGGAAGTGCTTAGAGAAGCTTGTGAGTGTATGTCGGAAAGTGGAGTTAAACGCAGCCATAGCAAATGTAAGCAAAAAAAAATAAAAAATTGTACTATAAAGCCTCGCACATGACATGTGTACAAATATATATATATATTTTAGGGCTGTCAATCGATTAAAAATTGTAATCTAATTAATTACATACTCTGTGATTAATTAATCTAAATTAATCGCATACATAATTTTTTGCTGTGAAAGTATTAAATATTTCAGGGTTTTTCCTGTGTCAAAAATGGTCTTCGGTGGTGACAGACATGGTCATCCACACAAACAGTAAAAAGTGCCCTACCCACGTGATCTGCAAGCCCGATACTGAAAATAAAGTACCCGTCACTCTCACTATAAAAAGTGATTTTATAGCTTTGTAAGAGAATGTTTTTTTGCTAAACCTGAAAAGTATTAAAAAGTAGCATTTAGAAGTTATATTATCTAATAATATAATTTTCTACCATATACAATTGAATGCACCTAGGTAACAACAGCTTGCTTTGTTCTGGTTTCACCTCACTCCAGTCTAAACTAACTGATTTTATAAGTAGGCCTAATTTACTACACATTGTCATTTAAATAACCTGAAAATATTGTGGATTATTAAGGCTAATTTTACTAACCACTCTTGCTAAATGGGGTAAGCACACTTGTGTTCTCATTATAGAGTTGTTCGAGTAAATGATTCATTATAGACCGTGTGGACAGATGATTCATTAAAATGAATCTGTTCAAATGAGTCATTAGGTCGCGATTTGGATATTAGCGGACGTTTGCCCTGTCTTAAATGGCACACTCCGCACTTGTGGACTTCCTCAGAGTCCACACTTTGGTGACGTCATGAAGTGCAGACCTATAGGGCCCTTGGCATGAGTCCACGAGGGCGCATTGAGAGGTATTTTTGGGACAGACTCGATCGTCACGCCGGAAATAACGGTCTGGTTGTTTTTTTACAGGAGCTGCAGGTTCAGGGAATATGCAGAGAAATCATATTTTTGTGCTCTGACGTCGGAAGAGTCCCATTATTAGATAAATATCACAAATATTTATCTAATAAAGGGATTTTCTTTCAGGTTTCTTTTCTTTTGCAAAATATTATCTCCATGTCAACTACACAGCCTGCTTTTGCTTATGCCATCTTAGCATTAGACAATATATACATGCTTTTTAAATAATGTATACAGTTGTAATAATACATAATGTTCCATTTAAACTAAGATTACATAAATGTGAGTTTCAGATGAATTTACAGGTTTAAATATAAATACTAGGTTTACATTTGACTCAGTAAAGCCCTGAAATTTGGTTCTATTTATTTAAAGAATCACTATGCGATCGTATTATTCAACGCGCTATTATTATGTTTGAGATATCAACAACTGGTCGATGACCATAATGTTTGTATAAACTTTAGGTAACAACTGGTAAAATGTAAGACTAGGTCATAAAAACCGTAATGATACTTACACAAAAAATTTGTTTTTGTTGTTGTTTAAAAGCAGAGGCTCTGTTCTTTCTTTTGATATATTGTATATTCAGATATTCATACAACAAAATATTCTGGGGGCCATGAAAGTTTTGTGAAAATGATCAAAAATGCTAGCAACTTTTTAAAAAAAAAACACTGGCAGGGAAAGAGTTAATAAAGCAATGGATTTTATATTTTTAAAAAGATTGGTTTCATTTGGCAGTGTGAGAAAATTTATTTGTATATTGTTCCATAATAAATAATGTCTGTTTTTTTTTAAACATCAAACCAAATATTAAAATATAATATTAATAATTAAACATTAAATAAAAATGTATCACTTAAAATACAGTAAATATTTAAAATTCTAGAGTTCATTGCTTTTGTGGTCACTGGCTTTACTATAGCGTATATGTTGCCGTTTCACCAGAAGCAATAGTGCTTAGTGCCTGACTGCAATATTGTGCACAATGTATAATAACACATGTACTTGATGAATACTTTTTAAACCTCCTATGAAGATGCATTAGCACATTCTAATTAACAATGTCTACCCACAGTTGTAATTATGAAATGTAGCTGATGAGTTCAAATAATGCAAAACCGGCTATGGTTATTACTTGCTGGATTAGCCACAGGTTTGTGACTTGGCAATTGTAGAGGGAAACATTAGAAGGCTCCAGTTAATATCAGCGATAACTTGATTTATGGCTGGCAGTGCATCAAGAGATGTACTGAAGATTAAATTCTGGAGACTTGAAATTGTACCTTAAGACTGTACAGCACATTGAACAGACTACTTTCCATTCCATCGTTTTTCACTTAACAACTGTTACGTCATTGGAAATTCAGAGAAATTTTTATATATGAGCTATACCCCTTTGTTAAAAAACCCTGCGATAAATGCACTAATATCTCACAGAATTTAATTTTTTAGTGGGTTACTTCGGTCCTGACAGCACCTATTCAAAAAAGGAGGCAAACAGTTTTCACAAATGTGCTGAATGTTTTATGCCCAGTTCACACTGTACCAACAGACGGCAACAGACAGATTTTGTTGGGTTTTGCCGAATCTGTTGGCATCTGTCCAAGCTTGTTTTCGTCGATTGAACATGTTGAATCGGCACTCTTGTCGGGTCGTGGAAAGTCTGAGAAGTGACGTACTACAATATGGCATTAGGTGCCGTCTGTCGGCACAGTGTGAACTGGCCTTTAAAACACATTGGACTTCAGAACCTGCAGGTGAAAGATAGAACCCATTAAAATAAACACTATCATAAAGGTCTCCAAATAAAAAAAAATAAAAATAATAGAAGGTAGGCATAAACAGAATTTCATTAAACACAGAAGATAATTGTGTACATGTTTCAATGATCATGGCAGCAATTATACATCAAATGATGATCAAATGATGGAGAAGAGCATTATAATCAGTGTTGGTTAAAGTTACTTTTAAAAGTAATGCATTACAATATTGCGTTACTCGCTAAAAAATAACTAATTGCATTATTTAGTTACTTTTTATGGAAAGTAATGTGTTACAATACATTACTTTTGCGTTACTTTTTCTTTACATGGGCTGGTTTGTTTTTTAATCATTTTTGCCAAATGTAAATGGCCTTTCACATCAAAAGTGAACTGAATAAGTTTCAGGCTGATCACAAATGTGATGTTTATCTAAAGTCATTTTTTTCTTATTAGTGTGGTTAGTATGGTTGAATTGGATCATCGAAGGTTGGCAGCAAAGACATTAATTGGTTAATAAAGTGAAATTAAATACATAAAGTATATTTGTTTAATTTAATATAATTACTTATTCATTGTTTTTATTTACTTTGAGGTATACGCACTTATGATTTCTCTCAACATGGGGACAGGAGAGCTGTCAGTCCACACATGGGAAAACAAAGTAACTTGCATTACTTATTTGAAAAAGTAACTCATATTTTGTTGTAAATTTAAAAATAATGTGTTACTTTACTAGTTTACTTGAAGTAATCTGATTACGTAACTCAAGTTACTTGTAATGCGTTACCCCCAACACTTGTTATAGCTGGGGATATATCCCGACATGTGGTGTAGTCAAGCACAGACATTTTAATGAGCCAAAAAGTAGCTGTACTGCAGTGGTGGAGTGATGCTGTACAGCCCCAGTAAAGTATGCCAGAACTGCTGCGTCCTGCACAATCAACCAATACGGGAAACTGCGGGGCGCGAATTGCGCTCAGCACAGATATTGTGGGTGCGTTTGTCCGATAGCCGATTTGCATAATTCCTACAGTGAATCGGATACTAAAACAACGCCGACAAGTACATGCAAATAAACAACGCTATCAGTGGGTGCGATTCATTCTTAGTGAATTCCCCCCTCGGTTATCTCTCAGCCCAGCATGGCAGGACGCCAGAGAGCTTTAGTGAGTTTCCTCAGCCCAAGAACAGCCATGAGCTTTGAGCATGCAGGAGAAAATGAACAGATAGAAAAGGACTTTAGAGAGAGAGTAATGAGAACAGAAAGAGGCGATAATGCAGGATCTAACAGCTGCAAAAAGAACAGTTAAAGTGGGAGAGAACAGACCATTTGAAGAAGACAAGTGGAAATAAAGCATGGTGGTCAGAACAGAGGTGGTCAAAGGTTCTGGTCGCCCAGAATTAACTTAAAGGTGCCCTAGAATTAAAAATTGAATTTACCTTGGCATAGTTAAATAACAAGAGTTCAGTACATGGAAATGACATACAGTGAGTCTCAAACTCCATTGTTTCCTCCTTCTTATATAAATCTCATTTGTTTAAAAGACCTCCGAAGAACAGGCGAATCTCAACATATACCGACTGTTACGTAAAAGTCGGGATCATTAATATGTACGCCCCCAATATTTGCATATGCCAGCTCATGTTCAAGGCATTACACAAGGGCAGCCAGTATTAACATCTGGATCTGTGCACAGCTGAATCATCAGACTAGGTAAGCAAGCAAGAACAACAGCGAAAAATGGCAGATGGAGTAATAATAACTGACATGATCCATGATACCATGATATTTTTTAGTGATATTTGTAAACTGTCTTTCTAAATGTTTCGTTAGCATGTTGCTAATGTACTGTTAAATGTGGTTAAAGTTACCATCGTTTCTTACTGTATTCACAGAGACATGATCCGTCACTATTTTAATTTTTAAACACTTGCAGTCTGTATAATGCATAAACACAACTTCATTCTTTATAAATCTTTAAGGCAAGCGCGAGCTCTGGGGGCAGAGAGTGTTAGCATTTAAAGGGGCCGCAGCATGAATCGGCGCATTTCTAATTATGCCCCAAAATAGGCAGTTAAAAAAATTAATTAAAAAAAAAATCTATGGGGTATTTTGAGCTGAAACTTCACAGAAACATCCAGGGGACACTTTAGACTTATATTACATCTTGTAAAAAAACGTTCGATAGCACCTTTAAAGGGAAATTGTCTATTGCCAATAGTGTAGCATGTATGAAACCGCTCACACAGAAGTCACTTTCAAACAAAGCAGCTTTCAGCTTTCGGTATCAACCCACTGCAAAATCTGCATGGGGAAATCTTTCACCCCCACGCCAAATTCCCAATCACATGGATTCCTTTTGACTGGATGACTGGATTTCATCCGCAAAATTAGCTAACAACGGTAAATGTAACCAGGCATATCAAAAACAACAAAAAAAATCTGAAGATAAAAAGGATATTGTTAAGAATATTTCAACTGTTTTTGTCCTTACAATGAAAGACAACAAGACAATATTGGACCCCATTGACTGCCATTATATGGACAAAAAACATTTTGAGTAAATAATGACAGAATTTTCATTTCTGACTGAAGCTGCATTCTTGATAAAATTCTTGCTTTTGCTCTCAAGGGAAAGAACACATTCTTACATCATTTGTATTAAAGGTCATTCACAGTCGCTTGTTTATTTGAGTTTCGATTCAAGAGGGACACACTGTCACAGACATACACGCTGACCCCCTCGAACGCACAAAGCTTAGTTCGCATGCAGTCTGATATTTGAAAACCACCTTTCTGGTAGTTGTCATGGAAACCACACACTTCTCTGCCCTCCCCTTTTCTGTGTGCAG
The DNA here is from genome assembly GCF_024489055.1 of Chanodichthys erythropterus. NCBI lineage: Eukaryota > Metazoa > Chordata > Actinopteri > Cypriniformes > Xenocyprididae > Chanodichthys > Chanodichthys erythropterus. Next base: position 18,929,117 of record NC_090228.1, read on the forward strand.
ATGCAGTGTTGCACAATTAGTCTCGGTCGGATACAAACACGTGCCAAGCGGTGGGGGTCGAGTGGATTGGGGGGTGGGTTGTACATGTGAATGCTCAGAGGGTCACGACAGAGGTGCCTCTTCTAGAATTACTTCAGTAGACCACTCCGCATGTGGTCTCTGATACTAATCAGGTTTCCTGGAGCTATAACACCAATTAGAGCAAAGGATAACAGAGTGTTGCAGTCCTAACAAGAGCTGTGGTGCCATTCTATTTATCCTTTTTCACTCTATAATTTAGGAAACATTAGAGGAAGTGTGCATTACTGTTATTAAACCCCCAAACATCTGGGGGTGGTGTTATGTAATGATTAAGCCACAGGGCTGGTTTGATTCCCGCAAGAAACACCATTGTGCCCTTAAGCAAAGCACCTAGCCCCAGGAAATGTAACAAGTTCATGACTGCATTCTGTGGAAACACTGTGTGAAAGTCACAGAAAATATTTTCATTGGCCCTAGCTGTGTTCTTAAAGTCACCATGAAATCCAAACCTACAGTTCTTATTTTTTTATGGGATATTGCAGCATTTATTATAAAATATTTATCTGTGCACATCATTTTTTTTCATGTGCCCTCATAATCTTTAATCAAAATAACTTCCCCTCCCTTTTGCAGCGACTTCTCTAATGACGTGTTTACTGGCGTCAACTTGTCAATCACATGACATCACAGTAATAGCAAACCACAAAGATCCAATGGTCGAATCAATTCCCAATAGACAAAATCAAGTCCTGCTCTATACATTTTTTTCTTGTTTGAGAAGCCGTATCACTCGGATATATAATAGTGGCCAAAAGTCATGTCCAGCTTAGGAAAATTGGCATCTTCACGTTTTAATAAAAATATATATATATTTATTTGTATATTATGTAGTTGTGCATTGAGTCAATTGTTTTTATACGCAACAAAATGTACAAAACTACTGTATACAGTTGAGCTTGAAAATTTACATACCCCTTGCAGATTCTGCAAAAATGTTAATCTTTAATTTATTACTGTTAATTTTTATTTAGTACTGTCCTGAATAAGCTATTTCACATAAAAGATGTTTACATATAGTCCATAAGCCAGAATGTGTGGGGCACTGGGCACCCCCCGGCCTATGGGGGCGCCGATGCAATTTTTGCACATGAACCTGTGGAACAGTCCTTAAATTCTAACAGTTTACAAGCGGTAGACAATTAATGTCACAGTTCCAATAAGTCAGGACATTAGAGAGACCTTCCTACTGACTCTGAAAAACACCAGAAGAAAGATGTCCAGGGACCCTGATCATGAGGACTGCAGATGTGGTCATGTAATGTAAGACGCCTAAGACAGTGCTACGATGAGACAGTAAGGACAGCTGACTGTCCTCACAGTCCCAAACCATGTGTAACCATGTGTCCCTTCAGATGTGTTCAAAGCTTGTAAGTGTCTTGGTTGAAGAGTGGAGTAACATCTCACAGCAAGAGCTGACAGATCTGCTGTAGTCCATGAAAATGAGATGAACTGTAAAGCAGTTGGTGGAAACAAAAGGCAGTTGGTGGAAACACCACATACCGACGGCTACTTTTGATATTGACCGCTCTGTTCAGGGACTCATTGTTCCATTTCTGTTCATCTAATGTAAAATGTTTCTGTTCTGTTTGTCTTAGTTGTTGAATTTGTTTTTATGTTAATACAAATGATTATATATTTACAGAAATATAACCTTGGCCAGATCTGTGCCTTGCCACAATTCTGTCTCTGAGCTCTTCAGGCAGTTCCTTTGACCTCATGATTCTCATTTGCTCTGACATGCACTGTGAGCTGTAAGGTCTTATATAGACAGGTGTGTGGCTTTCCTAATCAAGTCCAATCAGTATAATCAAACACAGCTGGACTCAAATAAAGGTGTAAAACCATCTCAAGGATGATCAGAAGAAATGGACAGCACCTGAATTAAATATATAAGTGTCACAGCAAAGGGTCTGAATACTTAGGACCATGTGATATTTCAGTTTTTTCTTTTTTAATAAATCTGCAAAAATGTCAACAATTCTGTGTTTTTCTGTCAATATAGGGTGCTGTGTGTACATTAATGAGGAAAAAAATGAACTTAAATGATTTTAGCAAATGGCTGCAATATAACAAAGAGTGAATACTTTCCGTACCCCTATACATATATATATGGCATATGTTTCCCGATGTGAGCCATCAGCTCCAGTCCACTACAATTTGGAACGGTTAAGGCCCAGGTATACTTAATTTCCCACGTTCCGCTCTGTCTCATGCGCAGTTGAGTGCGCAAATCTTTCAAAGATACTCCTTTGCCCGCGAACACGGAAAGATACGTTCGGCGCATGTACACGTGCACCGTCCATAGTCATAAAAATTCGGCTGCAGGCGGCCACTGTTCGGAGAGTCAAAGCTAGTCCACAGTCTAGTAAACGTTTCTTGCTTGCGCCAACTGAAAACACAAAAAACACCGTAAAACTGGAGAGACTCGGACATTGCAGTACTATTACGGACGGGCATGCAGGGCTATTAAAGTATTATTCTTATTATCATGCTACTTTTATTATTAAATTAATATTGCAATTAATTTGCCCCGCGATATCATAGCGCATCACCGCACAAACGACGCGCTGCGGGGATAAGAAAATATTTGTTAGACAGCCTATTCCTCATTTAAAAAACTTGTTTAACACGAAATACTGCTTGATTCACGAAAAATACTTTTTTTTTCTCACTATGGGCAACAAGAGAAATATTACGAAAATAAATTAGATTCATCTCACATCATCTCTAAGAGAATATGTGCCGTTAATGCAGCGACAGATGCCAAAAGGTCAGTCAGTTTCTGTAGTGATTGACTGGCATGTGAGATACTTCACTCACGCTAAGTTTGCACATTGTTTGTGTGATATCATCTAGCTCGCCTTCATGGTTTAAAATGGAAATATTTTCAATATTGCGATGTGGCCTTTTTCTTTATCACCAGTTGCACACAAAATGATGGACACTGATTCACATGTCGCCCGTGTCATTTCCAGTCATACACTGCTTTCCAAATTATTATGCAAGTGATATATCAGTAAGATTTCAGTACAATAAACATTCAGATTTTAGTTTTTCTAAGAAAATGTTTGTTTGTTTGTTTATTTATCCATGTCTTTTTCGATAACTGGTATCAATCTCAGAAAAAATAATTTGCCAGATCTATGGAAACCATAGACTGTAAAAAAAGATGGACGACACGACGTCGCTTCCTTCCATTGTATTGAACTGAAGCCAAAATGGGCTGATGAATGGGCGCTGACACGTTACGCAATACGTCAAAAAAAAAAAAAAGTTTGGAGCCTGGGCATGCGCAGAAGGAATCGTCAGTTGAGCCGGAGGCGGAGTCGCGATATCAAACTTCCGCCCAGACGACTGCGTCATCATTCATGTATTTTAAATAGACTATAAAAATTATGCACAATTTAAAAGTCTACCTATAAAATAATAGGCTATTCTGTTTCTAGAGCAATAATATTTTTGAAACAGCAAATTCAGTAGATAAAATCAATATAATATGCCACTAGAAACAACTCTAAATCGTCAGAAACGGTCCTGCCATTTTAAATCAAGTTCAACTAACGTTACAGGAGATCGATTGCTGTAATTAGAGTAAGCTATCATTAGTTTTGTCCTGCTAATTATTATTTTATACCCATAAAAATAATAAGTAACTGCCAGATAACGATCACTTGCTTTTTCCCCGACATGGTTAACATTAGGTGTGTTATCTTAACTAATAACATTTATTAATTAGCTTATAACGCCCACATTTGATGTTACAGAAAAAAAAGTTCAGTGATCTGTCAGATCCTGTAGGTCGGTTAGTACAGTTTACTGCTGAACAACTCATTTTGTTGGTGTTAATGACAAAGAAATCGAAAATTAACAGTTAGTTAATACATCTTCAATCTCCCCTCGAAGCTCCCACAGTCCTTAGACAACCTGTCAATCAACTTCGAATCATGACGACACGCCCCGTTTTTATAGAATCAAATTGCTAGCTAAAATCTAAATCATCACAAAAACGAACAATTTAATATATATCAGTGTGATAACAACTACCTTAAATGACCAAAACCATCTTTCAGAAAGTTTTATTTGAAGCAGAATTTATTTTTAAGTTTTCACTGAAGTCTCATTCGACTGTATTGAGAGGGCGGTGTTTATGACCTGTACTGCATCCAGCCTCCAGGGGGCGATCAAAGAGCCCGTGGCTTCACTTTTCAGAACGTATGAGACACACCCAATGGTAACCCTACTTAGTGGTTGTTCCACATTATTAAGCAAGTCACAGTTCTCATGCAATATGGGATGAAGAAAGATCTTTCTGAAGATGAAAAGCATGAAATGGTGCAATGTTGTGCAAAAGGCATGAAAACAACTAAAACTGTGTGAAACTGAATGGAGATTATCGAATTATCATAAGATTTGTGAGTGATTTAGAGCACAGCAGAACTCGGTCAGATAAAGGCTTATTAATGAAAGTTCCTGTCAAAAAAAATAATTTTATTAAAAGGGCAGCTATAAAGTGAATTATTAAATTAATGAGTTAATAAACAACAAGCTAACTTAAACTTGTTTGCTTTAAATTTCTGCGAATAATTTGCTGAAGCAAAAAATAAAAAATAATAATTCTTGCCCCCCTTACTCAAGAGTCAAATGTCACCCATATATATATATACACACATACACACACACACAGATGGCCCACACTGATCAGCCCTCTCTGCTCCCGTAGTAGAGCATCTAATCTGAGAGCCAGAGCACACCGATCACAGCACAGTGCACCGAGGATAAAACGTTCTTAGGCTCTGCGCCACATCTGAGGAATATTAAAACAATCCCATCATCAGCCAACTTCAAACGCTCAGCTCACACGGAGAAAGAAAAGAGGACATCTGTAGAATATTCAAAGAAACGCTCCCTCCTCTGAGTCTGGGAAACCTGAGAGAAAGAGATTATCTCTGAATTTAGATGAGCTGTGTTAATACAACACAACGCAGAGAGGGAAGCAAAGCTAGTGTCTGTCAAGCCGTGAAGATGAGGACTGCATTTGGCATGACACACCACGCATCACACGGACACTTCAATGAGTGCTTGGCAGGGCTAAATAAACTCCCATCCTTGGGGCTCTGATTCAAAACTTATTGGTTTCCAACCGGGAAGAGGAAACAGCTATCACATAGTATTGAATTCTGCCAAATACACACACACAAGGCACTGGTCGCTATCCAAATAGGCTTGCTATGCCAATCCGGCTTGTGTGGTTGAAATAAGTGCATCAGAACGATAAAAGAGGATTTTTCTCTTAATCTGTTTGCTTTTTCTTACTGTCTATTAAGGGCTTGATGCGTGTCCTGTAGAGCTCATAGTGTTTGTGTCTCTCTCTCCTCTGGTTAAATCTGTATTTTGGCACGCTCATTTAGTTTCCGCCCACACTTGGCGGGTATGCTCGTGCTCGCTAGTAATTAATTGGACCACCTGTTCCCAATCACCTTTACCGTTTCATCACCCCCATAGAATTATGGGATATGTAGTCTAGGGTAATGAGGTTATATGTGAACATGTTAAACAGGTTAAGACAACATATTTTCAAGATGTTAAGCATAATGCACCATATTTTTGGACATATGGCTAGATTTGTTCTATTGTATACATAAACTGCAATAATGCATAGAGCAGACAAAGAGAAACTGTTTTTGGAAATGGAATATTAGTGTACTGCTTACTGAGTAGTTTGCTGTATAGTTTATACTGATTTTTTTTAGGAATGGCATATGAAAGAGTACGCATTATTCAATGATAAATGTTTTAAACAGTACAGTTTAGTTTAATTTTATTCAAAAATGTAGTAATGCAATCAAAAAAAATTTTAACAATCCAATCAAAATTCAAATAAAGTTATTAAAATACTATAAATACAAATTTTCATTTCATTTGTTTTTTTTATTTCTTGACTAATTTTTGGATACCAAAATGTAAGATTTTACATTTCATAATGTTTCATTATGTAACATAATTGGATGAAATATGTAACAGAAAACAAGTGTTTATTTCCGACATGATATATGGACACTAAGCATGGCGTGATTGAGTCATGTGACAGACAAAACATTTATGGTTGCATAATGCATTTAGTTTTTTAAGGAATATTTAACAGTATTCAGTGAATAATGTGCAGTAGTCAATAGTAAGCAACATAATATTATAATAAGCATTAAATGTGTAGCTAATCCAATATTTTATTAGATTGTTTTTTTATGATTTATAACATTTTTTCTTTTATCAAATCAATTTAGATAATGTAGTTCAGACAACATAACATTTTGAGTTTATGTTGATTAAATCAATCACTTTCATTTTATTAACTCAAATTTTTAATTTCAATGAACTCAAAATTAAGGCACTAGTTAACTTAATTTTAAGTTAAACCAACAATTCTTTTTTATAGTGCTGTTTTAAATGAAATACATTAATAATAAATTTCTTCACTGAGAATGTGCATATTGCAAATGTCTTATCTGCAAATTATACATGCAATGCTATTTTAGAGTGTCCTCCAAACAAACAGATCTTAGAAGGCAGAATAATACTGCTATCAGCCTGTGGTAGTATATTGCACATTTTGGCAATGCAGATGACATATGGATGTTTCATGCATACAGAAAATTAGCATACTGTGCACAGTATACATACTTTATAATGCAGAAAAAGTAAGAGTACTATGGTAGTTCGCTTTCCGAAAATAGCCAAAGAGACAGCAGGTAGGATAAAAGAGCTTTCTGTGTCAGTTCTGCTACATTGCCAGGCCTGGTTTGCCTGGGAGGGCGGAGTTAAGGAGCGCTGCAGTCAATAACACACCCATCACTTATCAAACACCTCACAAGACTGAAATTCCAGAGAGCATCTCCATGACAACGCAACTCACCCCACAGAACTGGCACGCGTTCAGAGCCGATTCTCAGTTTCGCCATGAATAACAGCTCTAACCACATCTCAGAGTTTCCTTAGAGCCGCTTTTTTTTATGCAGTTTTAATTCGGAGGCTGCATTGTAACACATTGTCTTGTTTCTTTCCATCTTTTAAAAGGGGTTATTTTATTTTTTTTTTTATATAGAATTGCAATTAAAATGAAGTAAAAAAATTCAGAAAGCCACCTGCTTTATGTGACTTTGGATATGGCTAGAATATCATACTTCAGTTTTACTCTTACTGTTTCTGTTGTACACAGTATGCATAGTGTTTGGTAATTTGCTGTATACTAGGCTACATTTTACAATGCAGTGACCTTCCATACCCAGTATAATGATGCTTATCAGCCATGATTTTTAGCATTTGATATTTTTTTTTACAATATTTTACACAAAATAAAAAATGTAAAAGGACCAAGGTGACTACTGGATATCCACTCACTGAATTTAGTATTTAATATGAATTTTAAAAGTAGAGATGCACCGATATTAAATTGCTCCACTGATACCGATAGCCAATTATATATATGCCGATACCAGGAGTTTGGGGGTTCTGCCTTTTATAACTTTTTTTAAAATGAATGATAATTTCTTTATAATTAATAATTAATCATTGTAATTTTAATTATTATATTTTGAAAGAAATGCAAATAAAAACTTTTCTCTCCATTTCAGAGTAACTGGTATTAGTTATAAACAAACGCATTACTCAAATTAATAGCAACACACATTGAATAAATTCTGAAGATTAAATTAATATTTCTTAACCTTCTGAATGATATTAATTAATATAACTACAATTAATCTTGAACATCAAACTGGTTACTTAGCATTTTCTTTACACAAAGCCCAAGTGCAGTGCATTTTCCTGCCCTCTTTTGATTGATAAGATATATCGGCCATGACTATCGGCTGCTTTTAAATTATCGTCCGCTAGCCAATAGCCAAAATTTACTTTTATTGGCCAATACTGATTATTGGCCGATATATCAGTGCATCTCTATTTATAAGTCAGGTCATGCGTCAATAATGTGGCACACTTTGAAATTTAATCTGTGCTGTTTCACGTTATTTAAAAATATGAGGTAGTATAAAGTGTATACTCCGCAGTATGCAATTAGCCCCGATTCCATTTTAAACATTTCCTTTGTCGGCAGTATTATGTCTTATTTGTGTTTATCCACAGCAGACCCAAAACTCTTGGCGAAACCTACTTTTGAAATAATCCACAGTGGGATCCGCTGTCTGAGGTTGAAAATGCAAGCCTGTGATATGTAACATATGCCACTGTCAAAGCAGAGAGGCAAATCATTTGGAGTCTCGGCTTTAATTCACATAGTCATAGACAGATGTTTGTCTAAAGCAGGCTGAACCCAAATTTGTCTTGCATCAGTTATGCGTGAAAGCACAGCTTACATCTACATAGTTGGATACATGATGAGGTGAACAAATAGGGTAACAGACAGACAGACAGACAGTCTAGATGGATAGATAGATAGATAGATAGATAGATAGATAGATAGATAGATAGATAGATAGATAGATAGA